>NW_007247191.1:132657-135409 GCF_000164805.1 Carlito syrichta | reverse complement strand
TTTATTGTAGAGATGAGGTCTCGCTGCCCAGGCGGGTCTCGAACCCGTGGGCTCAGGCAATCCACTCACCTCAGCCTCCCAAAGGTGCGGGATTACAGGTTGAGCCACTGAGCCCGGCTTCTTAATGTTTAATGTAGTCTAGTTTCTCAATCTCTTCCTTTATGGTTTGCACTTTATGTGCTTTCAGAAATCTTCATTTACCCTAAAGTCCAAAGATTATTCTTTCATATATTTTCAAAATATATAAATCTTCAATCCACCTAGAAGTGCTTTTTCTATATGGTGTGAGGTAGGGTTCTGGTTTTTATTTATTTCACTTTTAAATCTTTAGCCCATCTAGAAATGCTTTTTATATATGGTGTGAGGTAGGGTTCCAATTTCAGTATTCCCATCTGGATAATCAATTGTCTCAATACCGTTTACTCAATAGGCCATTCTGGCCTCGTTTGATCAGCAAAGCCACCTTTGTCCAAAATAAAATACCTTTGTATACATGAATCTGTTTCAGGCCTCTCTGTTCTGCTCCACTGGTCAATTTGCCTCGCCCTGTACCAACATCATTAATTCTCATAGCTTTATAAGGATTTTTCTAGATTACAAAAAACGTTCTTGATGACCAGATAGTTACTTACATCAAGGACTCTAGGTTAGAACCTAGGGATTAGCTGGTTCAACCACCCACTGAGAAGCAAAGGCTCCAAGTGGGAGAGCATCTTTTGCAGTGCAGTGTCACACAACATTTCATAGGAGCACCCATCTCTCGCCAGAGACAATATGCAACACGGTAAACACTAGCCACGTGTGGCTACCAAACACTTCGAAGCGACCAGTCCAAATTCAGATGGGCTGTCAGTATAAAATACACACCAGGTGCCGAAGACTTGCAGTGAAAAGAAGTGTATAAAATAGCTCATGGATAATTTGTTTACACTGATCACATGTTGAAATCATAATGTCAGAAAAATAACGTTTCAGACCTAGTTAACTGAAATGCATTCTAAAAATTAATTTCACTTATTTTTACCTTCTTATAACAGGATAGAATATTAGGCACACACGAAAGTGAATGGCTACTCGAAAAATTAAAGCTCTATCTATGGCTTGTGTATTTCTAATGGACAGCACTGGCTTATACCATTCAACTTATTCCATCAAGAAACCTTTATTAAGGACCTCATTTGTGGGCTGCGCTGTAGGAAGGGGTGCACGATGAAGACGTGAATGGAAATAGTTCTAATCAATGTGACCCATTTCCTCACTGGACCCATCACCCACAGAAGCTGGGTCAGCCCATGCAAAAAGACCAGCCCCGCCCAGCTAGACAGTTCTGTTCAGGTTACAGACCGGCAGCATGGGTGTCCAGATCTAGGGATCACTTAGACCAACTCTCCTGTCTTTACAGATCAACTAGCTGAGATCAAGAGAGGCTGAGACACCCACCCAAGATCACACAGCAGGTGCGGACCGGCATGGGCCTATTACAGAGGCTTAAGAGCTCCTTCCCTTCCTCCATCCACAGCCTTGAACCCAGGGCTTCCCCTTCCCAGCGAACATTGCACCAACTTATGTCTCATGAAAGCACTCAGCAGCCTTGAAAGCAAGCCTTTGAAAGTCCGAGTGCCGGGTTCAGAGAACACCCCGCAGATCTGTACAGCCAGGCCCTCCTATGATCTGACCAAGAGAAAACTGTGGGCGCTCATTCCTAGGTCCTCCCCCTGTGCTTCACCTTTCTGGGTGGGATTCCTGAACTGTGTGACAGATACACTCACCACACCTCCCAGGGGGAAACGGAGAGTGAGGCTAAGGGGGGAAGGGCTCAGTCCTGCTCCCCCCCCCCCCCCCCCCCCCACCTCCCCTCAGGCTTTCCTACCCTGGGAGCCATCCTAGCCCTGCGTCTCTGTGGTCAAGCTGTGGCCACTTTGACCAGAACCTGTAGAGACTTCATGGGCACCAAGGACTCTCCACAACCACCTGGAGGTGAGAGCCACATTGATGTGAATAAGTGAAATGCTGTCAACCCTTCTCGAATCACCACTGGTGCACACACCGGGTCACTCCCTCATGAAGACAGGAGGCCCGAGATTGGGGAGGGAAAAGGGGGTGCGCTGGGCATGCTGGGGACCCTTCCAAAGAGGTCCAGAGGGTTGCTCCTGCCAGGACAGCCTGTCCTTCCCAGAGACCACTGGGGACCATGAGGCAATTTCAAGAGGAGGTTTCCTGCCAAACTTCAGGCAAAATTTTAGAGAAATTTAATACTGGGGAGCCCCAACCCCACCCCGCAGCCCCTTAGTTGGGAATCCAAGCAACAGGAGCTTAACTCCAGCTCAGCAATCCGGGGCTAGTATCTGACATCACCATTTTGCATTTTGAAGCCGAGCTCAGAAGGGACCACGGAACTCACGCTGTGGACAGGCCGGGATGTACGGGCAGCTCTTCCTGGGTCCTGAGCCTCAGTTTCCCCAACGGAAAGGAGCACTTACCCATTCCTCGGATTGGCTTTGAGGGCGGACAAAGCCATGCAGACGCCCTTTACCATGAACAAGAGCGCCCAAGAGACACCCTTGTTGGGCAAACTGAGGTTCAGGGAGGTGAAGCGTCGCCCAAGGGCACCCCGCGAGGAGAGGGGGCGCCGGGGACCCGCGCTACTCCCGGACCCAGGGCGGGCAGCCGGGCGCCCACCCTTCAACGACAAGGACGATGCTGTCCGGCTCTGGTCCCTCCGGCCGCGGGGCGGGGTCCGCCCACCCCTCGC
>NW_007247191.1:128524-131567 GCF_000164805.1 Carlito syrichta | reverse complement strand
CCGCCGCCTCTGCCCCGGGGAGCTGGAACGGGCAGGGAAAAGAGGGAAGGCTCCACCGAGCTCGTTTCCGCGTGCCCGATGCCGGCCGCCGGTCAGCACGGACACCCGGGACTGGAGAGGACCCCAGGGTTGCAGGCAGAGGCGTCTGTCAGCCGCCACCGCGGGGCGGGATGGGGCCGGGGACGGAGGGGGCGTGCTTAGGAGGTGAAGCCCACCAGACCCTGAAGATGGGTGGAAGTGGAGGATGCTCTCTGGGTCCCCTGGAGCCGGGGCCCTCTTCCGGCCTTGGACACCAGAATTCCGGGCTCTCCGGCCTTTGGCCTCCGGGACTTGCATCCGCCGCTCCCCGAGTTCTCAGGACTTCCGTCTCGGACCCTGAGTTACACCCTTGGCTTCGCTGGTTCTGAGGCCTTTGGACTTGGATGGAGCCGCTCGCCAGCATGCCTGAGTCTCCTGCTGGCAGGTAGCACACTGGACTTCTCAGCCTCTGTGCCAGCCTCCATAATCACCTGAGCCAATTCCCCTCAGAAATCCCCTCTCGTATATCTATTTCGACGACAACAAGAAGACTGGGCAGGCTGGCGAGCACCTGTGATTCCAGCTGTGATGGGAGGGTCGCTTGAGGCCAGGAGTTCGAGACCAGCCTGGGGAACATAGAGAGACCCATTTCTACAAAATTTTTTGTAAAAGTATCAGAGTATGATGGCATGCACCTGTAGTCCCCGCTACTTGGGAGGCTAAGGTGGGAGGATCGCTTGAACCTGGGAGTCCAAGGCCAGTCTGGGCAACATAGCAAGAGCCTAGCTCCACCAATAATAAAATAATGTTTAAAAAGAAGTGGGAGGGCTGGGCTCGGTGGCTCAGCCTGTAATCCCGCGCCTTTGGGAGGCTGAGGTGAGTGGATTGCCTGAACCCGCGGGTTCGAGACCCGCCTGGGCAGCGAGACCTCATCTCTACAGTAAATCAAAAAATCAGAGCCAGGCATGGTAGCGCATGTCTGTAGTTCCGGCTACTTGGAAGGCTGAGGCAGAAGGATCGACAGAGACCAGCAGGTCGAGGCTGCAGTGGCTGGGAGCAGCCACTGCACTCCAGTCTTGGTGACAGAGTGAGACTCCAACTCAAAAAAAGAAAAAAAGAAGTGGGAGGTAAGAGGACAGAGGAGTCAGGGATGACCCCTGGGTCTTTGGCTGGCCCCACTGGGTGAATACTGGTGCTACTTGGGGATGGGGCCAGAGAGATGGAGAAAAAGCAGCAGAGAGGGAGGGAAGGCCATGAGTTGGAATGCGGTCCGGTGAGCTGGACACCAGGGTGGGCTGAGGCAGAGGCTAAGAGATCGGTGGTGTGGGTCAGAGAAGAGGACAAGACGGGAACCCACCTAGTGAGGCATCTGCAGGTAGTGGTGGTGGGAGGGGTCGGCAGGGCTGAGCTAGACAGATTTAGGGCCTGGCGTTTCAACGTGCTCACTCGACCTGCAACTTCCAAGACTCCAGCCTCGCATGACATTTACAGGAAGTAAAAGTCAATGAAACTTAAAATGCAGTTCCTCGGTCACACTAGCCACGTGCACTGGTAGCTAAGGAACCGGCCCATTTCCCACAGCGCAGAGAGCCCTACTGGACGAGCACATTTGCAACGAGATGGAGCAGAAGACACGACCTGGGGGCACTTGCACAAAGTGAGGGGAGGTCGTGTTCGTGAAGCTTCAGTTTCCGTTGTGTGTAAACGCCTGTGTGTCCAGGCTGGGAGGGGAACTGTCTGCCACACTGGACATTACTGTGCGTCATGAGTCACAAAACAAGTGAGGCGCATGGCTTAGAGATCAGTGTCTCCTATCCCTTCTCGTGGAGGAGGGAAACTGAGGCTGAGGGGCCAAGGGACCTCCCGAAGTCACACGGGATGGGACAGGACCTGCCTAGAGCCCGGTTTTCCGGGAACTGAGCCCATTGCACAAGACACAACTCCCATTCTGGTGACGGCTCAGACCTCCAGCAGGTGGAATGCAAACAGAAGTCAACGAAGCCAAGCCCTTCAGTTCATTACTTCTGCCCTGACCTTGCCCTCTGTGGCATTGCTGTGACCCCCCCACAGGCCCAGGTATCACTGTCAGCTGCATCAGAAACACCTGTCCCCAGGTACCAGCAACACCTCTGCCCCAGCCCTCAGCCTTGACTCCTGGAGAGGCCCCTGCTAAAGTGAAAGGACCCAGGGGCCGGACTCCTTTGTTCCCAGGGAGGCCAGGCCAGGCCACAGCTCCCAGGACACCGGGGCTGGACCTGCCTGGGACTCATGGCTCACTGGCTTCCCGTGGCCCCTGCCTGCTCTTGACCTTCAAGCAGACCTTGGCAGTGGCATCTTCAGGGCCCCAGAGGGGACCCCCTAAATGAAACCCAAGCCTAGAAATGGATTTTTTTTTCCCTCCAAGAGCAAAAGAAGTTGAATACAAAATAAGTTACTATTTTTACCACTGGGATCTGGTTGTTATGGCAACTGAGGGCCTGACTCCTGCTCCGAGTCCGGTTGGACTGTGCCTGGAGAAGGAGGTGGGGGTGAGGCATGGAGCGGGCAGCAGCTGGGGACCAGCCTAGGAGCCACAGGTCTGCCCCCCAAAAGGCAGTTCACCTCTGCTCCCCTGACTTCCTCACTGCTCTTCCACCTCCTGCCCGCCCTGTGGTCCCAGACTCAGCTCAGCCTGGCCACCTAACCCTCTCTCCTGCGAGTGGGGACCGTGCCCTCACCTCCAGGTGGAACCTCCAGCTCCTGCCTCAGGGGCAACTCACACTAACCCAGCCAAAACCTTGTACCACCTGGGCCAGGTTGGACAGTGTTTGAAAGTTCTGCAGGTTGGCCAGGCGCGGTCACTCATGACTATAATCCCAGCACTTTGGGAAGCCGAGGCAAGAGGACTGCTTGAGGCTAGGAGTTCGAGACCAAAACATTCTCTACAAAACATTAAAAAAAATTAGCCAGAGCCGGGCTCAGTGGCTCAGCCTGTAATCCCACGTCTTTGGGAGGCTGAGGTGAGTGGATTGCCTGAGCCCGCGGG
>NW_007247191.1:124425-128458 GCF_000164805.1 Carlito syrichta | reverse complement strand
GAGACTGCAACTCAAAAAAAAAAAAAAAATTAGCCAGGCATGGTGGCACGTACCTGTAGTCCCAGCTGCACTGGAGGCTGAGGTAGGAGGATCGCTTGGGTCGAGAGTGCAAGGCTCCCATGAGCTGTGATTGTGCTACTGTTCTCCAACCTGGGCCTCAAAGTGAGACCATCTCTAAAAAAACAAAAGAAAGTTCTGCAGGTAGCTTTAGCTGGAATCAAGGCTCAGCTCCACTGTCACCTAGCTTTCTATCCCAGGACAGGTGCTTAACACTCAAGCCTCAGTTTCTCCATGTGTAAAATGGGGAAAGGACTGCCATGGGGGCAAAGGAGGCATAGGCATGGCCCTGTGACTGAAAGCTTAGAGTGTCCCTTCTGACCCTCTCCATAACACCAGGGTAGGCACTGCCGTCCCCATTTCACAGACCAGGAAGCTGAGGCTTGGCCAGGTTAAGTACCACAGCCGACTGTGCCCCTGAAGTGGAGTCCACACCCAGGCCTGTTAGCCACTGAGCTGTTTGCTCCACAGGACACACGCTGATTTCACATCTGTCATGTGCCTCGCTCTAGGAAGGCAGGGTGGGCAGCATGGAGCAAGCTCAAGTCCTCCCGCCCTTCCCTGGAGCCCAAACCACATCACCAGCCACTGCCATCTGTCCCTAGGACTCCCCAGCACCCTCTCACCTGATTCTTCTCCTCCTCCCTCTTGGTGATTTTAATCCCCAATCAGTGGGGACTAAATGGCACCTACCAATGCCTAGCAGTGTCTGGGAGTAGAAGGGACAGAGAAGAAGCCACAGTCCCTGGCCTCCCACAGCCGAGTCTAGGATAAAAGAAGGAACATGAGACAACTGCAAACCACTTGTCCATTCATTCAACCAGTGAATTCGAGCAGACGTCCCCACGTTTGCTCTTTACGTCTATTGTCTTACGCAACCTTTCAGCAACCACACAATGATTCCCGTTTGCCAGAGCAGACTGAGGCTTGGGGAGATGGCTGGGGACGGGCAGGAAGCAGAGAAGCTGGGTCTCAAATCCAGGCTGACCTCATTCAGATCTCCTGGTTTTTTTTCCCCCAGAATCTCTTCTCCTGTGTCCCAGTTGAGGCCTCGGGCTGGGACTGCCCCTACCTCTTGGGGCTCACAGAGGAATTGAGGAGACAAAGCCCGTGAAAACAGCAACCAAGGGGCTGGCAGGGAGGCATTCTTGGGAAGAGGAATGTCAAAGACAAAGCTTGCCACGAATCAGAGTGGTCAGGACAGATTTTGGTCAGTAATAACTACTGCACCGTAAAGAGGACAGTGTAAGCTGAATTCTACTGGAGGAGGAGGCCAGCTATGGTGGCTCGTGTCTGCAATAACAGCACTTTGGGAGGCTGAGGCAGGGGGATCGCTTGAGGCCAGGAGTTCAAGATCAGCCTGGGCAACATGGCGTGGGTCCATCTCTACAAAAAAAATACTTTAAAAATTAGCTGGGTATAGTACAGGGCGGCTGTAGTCCCAGCTACTCAGGAGACTGAGACAAGAGAATCTCTTGAACCCAGAAGCTCAAGGCTGCAGTGAACTGTGATTGCACCACTGCCTGGGCATAAGAAGGAGACCCCGTTTCTAAAAAAAATAAGACATAAGACTGGGTGCGGTGGCTCAGCCTGTAATCCCAGCACTTTGGGAAGCCGATGTGAGAGGATTGTCTGAGCCCAGGGTTCGAGACCAGCCTGGGCAACCTGGTGAGACCTGTCTCTACAATAAATCAAAAAATAAAGCCGGGCATGGTAGTGCACGCCTGTAGTTCCAGCTACTTGGAAGGCTGAGGTGAAAGGATCACCGGAGCCCAGTAGGTTGAGGCTGCATGACCATGCCACTGCACTCCAGTATGGGTGACAGAGTGAGACTCCAAATTAAATTTAAAAAATAATAAATGGAGGAGGAGGGAGGAGAGGGATGGGTGCGGGCTCAGGAAGGTCAGGGAAGTAACAAACGACATAAAGTACGAAGTGGGGCCCGGTCCACATGAGACCCGTCTGGGTTTGCCAACAGAGCTTATCCAAGTGAGGTTCCCTCCCTCTCACGGAGGCTGGGGACAAGCCCTGACCTCCAGGGTTGGCCGGAACAAACTGTAAGTTCTTCTGGCAGCCTCAAGCTCTCTCAGGCAGGCACTTTAAGGGGGGACAAGGTCATTCTAGGGATGCGGCCTTGAGCTGTTAGAAACGATGTCAGTGTCTGTTCCAGTCTTTATAGGCCAAGGCTGAGTCTGTCAAGAAAGGGCTCAGAGGAGGCTTCCTGGAGTTTGGTCAAGGAAAGAGTCATAGTCACGGGGTGGCCCCAGGAAGAGGAAGGAACTTTGCCCCGGGGGTTTAGGGACTGAAGGAAACCAGGGCAGCCTTCTCAGCTGAGGCGGGGTGGCCCCAAGGAGAGGAAGGAACCTCACCCAGGGGATTACAGGCTGCGGGAAGCCAGGGAAGCCTCCTCAACTGAGTCTCATGAGATGGCTGGGAGACAGCCAGGTGAGGAAGAGGCAGCAGGTAGAGAAGGGCATTTCAGGCAAAGGGAAAAGCATAGCCGTACCTGCAAAGGCTCGGCGGTAAGGAGCAGCATCAGGGGCAGAGTCTACAAGTCTTCATGAGAAAAGGAGTGGGGGATGGTCACTGGGGGCAGTGCCCAGGTTCCTGGCTGAGCTTCTTGATAATACCGTATCTCATCATTTAAGGCATCATAACTGTAGGATGCACCTTTCTCTTAGGCACCACTAAGGAGATAACACTGGCAATAAATTTTGCCAATGTTTGATCATAAACTTTTTATTTATGTGTTTATTTTTTGAGTTGGAGTCTCACTTTGTCGCCCAGGCTGGATGGCAGCAGCACACTCACAGCCACCACAGCCTTGACCTGCTGGGCTCAGGAGATCCTCCTGCCTCAGCCTTCCAAGTAGCTGGAACTACAGGCATGCGCCACCATGCCCGGTTAATACTTTGATTTATTGTAGAGATGAGATTTCACAAGTTGCCCAGGCTGGTCTCGAACTTGTGAGCTCAGGCAATCCTCTCACCTCAGCCTCCCAAAGTGCTGGGATTATAGGCGTGAGCCACTGCGTCTGGCTTATCATAAACTTTTTAAAGCATCCAGGGAAATTTAAAAGAACTGTACCATTAACACATACAGCCACCACCCAGATGCTACTCTCTCACTTACCGTGCTTGTCTTACCATGTATCTATCCCTCGATCCACCCATGAATACATCTTTTTAAAAATGCATTTCAGAGTAGCTGGCAGACATCGTTCTAAGCACTTCACTGTGCATATCATTAACTATAGCAGAATGTGTGTTTATGGTTACTTTCTTGGCAGGTGAAATTTACAAAGAGCGAACCACACACATCTTGAGCAAACATTGGCTAATAGTTGACAAATGCAGACACGTGTGTAAGCCAGACCCCTTTCAAGATGTAGAATCCCAGAAAGTTCCCTCGTGCCCTGTTCCAGCCAGTCCCCACCCCCTTTTCTCATTAGTTTTGTCTCCTCTAGAACTTCATAGGGCTGGAATCGGATGGTATGTCCAACATCATGCCTTTGAGACCGATCCAGGTTGGGTAGAGAAATCCGTTCCATTTATTGCTGAGTGGTTTCCAGGGTGTGGGCATCCTACAGCTTGTTCAACCATCTGCTGTTGATCCACACCTGTGTTTCCAGTGTTTGGCTGTTATTGACAATAAAAGGTCATTGACTTTTAAGACACATTCGGATCTCAGGGATGTGGAATAAGAAATACATTACAAGCTCATGTGACTGAGCACTCACCGCCTACAAGGTACGTGCTTCACAGCTCATTTAGCCTTGACAGCATCCCTAGGTAGGCTTTTACTCCTGTTTTAGGAAGGAGGAAACTGAGGTGAAAAGAGGTTAGATCGCCGGGCTCGGTGGCTCAGCCTGTAATCCCGCGCCTTTGGGAGGCTGAGGTGAGTGGATTGCCTGAGCCCGCGGGTTCGTGACCCGCCTGGGCAGGCGAGACCTCATCTCTACATTAAATCAAAAAAT
>NW_007247191.1:121047-124288 GCF_000164805.1 Carlito syrichta | reverse complement strand
TGCACTCCAGTCTGGGCGACAGAGTGAGACTCCAACTCAAAAAAAAAAAAAGAGGTTAGATCACCTGCCTAAAATCAAACAGCAAAATAGAGGAGGCAGGAGCCAGACCCAGGTAGCCTGGATCCAGAAGCCAGGTTAAGCACCACGGGGTCACCCTGCCCTAGAGGGGAGGAGGACTGCCCCACAGGCCCTGTCTTACCCTGAGAGGGCACTGCTGGTCACTTCTTTCTGGGGATCTGCAAAAATCCAGGTCTGGTGAGGGGGTGCTTTGCCCTAGAGTGCAGGGAAGACTCAGGAAGCCCCTCAGAAGGAATGCCCAAACCCACCCAATGCCCAGGCAGCCGTGATGGGCATCAGTGCTTTGGGCTCAGGGCCACCCCCATCCCCACAGGACCTCAGGGCCCTCCGGATATGGTCAGGATGAAATGGACCCCTGCCCTCACTGAATAAACAACTCCAGCCCGCACCCCCCAGGCTGGGATGTCTCCCACCGCTGTGCACGTGTCATCCTTCTGTCTGGAGCCCCCTCCTCCTGCATCTTCTCAAAGCCTCCCGTGTAAGTGGCCTCTCCCCCTTTTGTGCCACCTCCAAACCAGCGCCCGTGGTGTCATCCTGTCACTGCCCAGAAGCCAAAGGCCACCAAGGGCACACACAGCTAGAGTCAGATTCATGGACTTATGGTGACGAGGGACACCTTGCACCCTGGGACTGTGGAGACCTCTAGAAGAGGGGTCAGAAAGGGATGACTACAGGGAGTGCAGTTTGGTTAGGGGCTTTGGGGAAGGGTTCGAGGAAACGGGGCTTTATTTTTTCTGGATGCTGTCAGGAAGGAGGTTTAATTCTTCCGGGTTCGGTTTGTTGTGGTTGTTGTTGTTATTGTTTCTGTTGTTAAAGAGTCAGGGTCTTGCTCTGTCATCCAGACTTGAGTACAGGGGCTGGATCATAGCTCACTGTATCCTCGAACTGCTGGGTTCAAGCTCTTCTCCTGTCTCAACCTCCCAAGTAGCTGGGACCATAGGTGCACTCCCCCACACCCAGCACATTTTTAAATCTTTTTTTTTTTGGGTAAAGATGTTAAGAGACAGGGTCTTGCTATGTTGCCCAGACTGGCCCCAAACTCCTGGCCTCAAGTGGTCCTTCCACCTCAGCCTCCCAAAGCACAGGGATCATAACCTTGCCTAGCCTTGACTGTGCATCTCTGCAAGTCTCATCTAGGAGGAGAGAATAATGGGCTGATGCTCTGATTGGTCGGAAAGTGACAGTGGGGGAGTATTTGGTATTTGCGAGCTTTGCACAGTAGCTTTTTTCCCCCGTCTGTGGTTGAACAGGTTCTCAGACTAGTTTTGGTTTTTGTCTGACTTCACCATGGTCACAGAGTGGCCTTGGGTGACATGGGCAAACTGCAAGCTTGCTGATATCCAACAAGAGAAGGCCAAGGTGTGGCCTTGAGTGTCCGGGGCTACTTTCTCGTTCTCAATCCTCTACGGTCGTGTCTGCTCTCTTGTCCAGCTCCCCACAGCCAGTTGGGACCATGATCCCAGGAAGGGCCAGGTTCAGAGCGAGCATTCGCCCCAGGTAGGTAGACATGGATCAGAGGCAGTTGTCAGACGTCCCTTCTCTGGCCTTTGTTTTTTGTTTTGGGGTTTTTTTTTTGAGTTGGAGTCTCACTCTGTCGCCCAGACTGGAGTTCAGTGGCCGCTCGCGGCCACCGCACCCTCGACCTGCTGGGCTCCGGCGATCCTTCTGCCTCAGCCTTCCAAGTAGCCAGAACTACAGGCGCACGCTACCACGCCCAGCTAATTTTTGACTTATTGTAGAGATGAGGTCTTGCCAAGTTGCCCAGGCGGGTCTCGAACCCGCGGGCTCAGGCAATCCACTCACCTCAGCCTCCCAAAGCGCTGGGATGACAGGCTGAGTCACCGAGCCCTGCTTCTTCTCTGGCCTTTGTTTTGCCACCAGCCTTCTGGATGACCTTGAGCCTCTATTTTCCTGATCTGCAAAATGGAAAGAAGAATTAACCTAATAGGGCATGGTTCTAAGCACTGTGTACCAGGCACCGTGCTCAGTGCTCTATGTGCATCAGTCTCAGTTTCTCCCTCAAAACAGCCCACAGGCAGGGGGTGCAGCAGAGGGCACCCTGGGAACATGACTTGCTAAAGACCAGAGCCCTTGGCAAACTTGACAATCCTTTAGTATTCCATGGGAAGCTTAAAAATCCTGATGCCAGCCAGGCATGGTGGCTCATGCTAATAATCCCAGCACTTTGGGAGGCCAAGGCAGGAGTATCGCTTGAGGCCAACAGTTCAAGACCAGCCTGGGCAACATAGCAAGACCCTCAGCTACACAAAAACAAAATTAAAAATGAAACAATTAGCCAGGCGTGGTGGTGCACACCTGTAGTCCAGCTACTCAGGAGGCCTAGGTGGAAGGATCGCTAGAGCCCAGGATGGAGGTTGAGGCTATGGTGAGCTGTGATCATGCCACTGCACTTCAGCTGGGTGACAGAGCGAACCCCGACTCGAAACAGAGCAAAAATTTGTCAAAATTCATAGAACTCTATACCCAACACCAGTGAATTCTGCCATAATTGAATTATACATCACGAAACCAAAAAAACACCCCAAAATATATAATCATACGGGACAGAGGGGAGAGGCCCACTACATATCTATTCCTTTTGTGTGTGTGCCCAGAGGAAATGTAGGTCGGAGGTGTGTCTGTGGCCGTAACTGAAGGCTGGCAGGATTGCCCACCATGCATTTTTATCACAGAAATGTTCAGTGTGCAGATGTCCAGGAGCTGACCGCCAGATCTGAAGCTCAGCCTTCCTTCCTCTCTGACGTGCTCAGCCTGTTGCCCAACTCTGCCCTCTCGGCCCCACTCGCCCATCTCCTGGTACTGGACTTGAGATGCTCTATAGAATAACACCCCCATTCCTGGCCTCCCAAAAGGGAGGCCAACGCCCCAGCCTGCCAGCCTTGGAGGACTCCTTTGGGTCCTGTGTGCTGGGCCTTAGTGGCCTCTTGTGGCCAGAGGTAGAATTATCACACGTTTAAAATGATCCCGCCGGGCTCAGTGGCTCAGCTTGTAATCCCGCGCCTTTGGGAGGCTGAGGTGAGTGGATTGCCTGAGCCTGCGGGTTCGAGACCCACCTGGGCAGCGAGACCTCATCTCTACAGTAAATCAAAAAATCAGCCGGGCGTGGTAGCGCGCGCCTGTACTTCCGGCTACTCGGAAGGCT
>NW_007247191.1:106851-120830 GCF_000164805.1 Carlito syrichta | reverse complement strand
AAAAAAAAAAAAAAGGATAAATATGCACCCCTAACCAAATCCCTAGGATGCCTGTCTTCTAGCTAGCTGCCTCTAGCTGCCCTTATCAACAGCCTCCAACAGGGCTCTGCCTGCCTCTGAGTCTCTGCCAAACCCAAGTGAGGGTGGCTAAACAAATAGCCTCTGCCTGAGCTCACTCAGGTGGTTTTTGTGCCTTTCCACAGGTGTGTGAGAGAGGCGGGGCCCCTGACTGAGATGGTGAAGGCTGGGTGTGGGGAGGGAGCGGCTTTAGGGAAACTGAGAACCTGCTGTGAGTTTTCAAATTCAGAGATGTTCTTTCTGTCTCTGTCTGTCTCTCTCTGTGTGTCTCTCTCTGTCTCTCCTTCCCTCCCTCTCTCCCTGCCTCTCTCTCTTTCTCACTCTGTGTCTCTCTCTCTCTGTCTCCCTCCCACCCTCCCTCCCTCTCTCCTTGCTTCCCTCCCCCCCAATAAAAAGAGAAAATAAAGATAAAGCCAGAGATGTTTGGGAGATCACCAAGTGGAGCTTCCTGTCGAGGGAGGAGTTGGCTCAAACATTCTGGAGCTCAAGGGGGAGGTTTGGACAGAGATGATAACATGAGAGTCAGACTGTGCTGGTCTTTCAAGCCACAGGATCACATGAGTTGAGCAGGGAGCCGACGCTCAGAGAGAAGATGCGGACATCACCCTAAACGGGGAAAACATGGAAGCATTCATGGGCCTCCCCAACTGGGGAGTGCTGCTTAAGAGTGGACAGGACAGCCAGAGAGTGGGATCCTTGCTTCTGTTCAATCTGCAGTGGCTGGGAATGTCTCCAGGACACTTAGGTGAAAAAGCAAGATGCAGAGGTGGGATTTCCATAGTGATGGAGTGAGGAACTCGGCAGACTCTCTCCCCAGTAAAACAACAATTTCACTGGTTATATATATATAATCAAAATCTCTGAAAACGGGCTGAGCATGGCGGCTGGCACTTGTAATCCCAGCACCTTGGGAGGCTGAGGCAGGAGGATAGCTTGAGCCAAGTAGTTCACAGCCAGCCTAGGCAATATGGCGAGACCCACCCCACCCCCCACGTCTCTACAAAAAATTTAAAAATTAGCCAGGTGTGGTGGTGTGCGCCTGTTGTCCCAGCTGCCTGGGAGGCTGAGGCGGGAGGATCACCTGGGCCCAGGAGGTTGAGGCTACAGTGAGTTGTGATCGTGCCACTGCACCCCAACCTGGGCAACAGAGTGAAACCCTGTCTCAAAAAAAAAAAAAACAAGAGAAAAGGAAAAATATATATATCTGAAAATAGTCCTAAGGGAAGGCAGGAACCAGAGAAACATTCGCTCAAGAAAATCTGCAGCCGGGCTCGGTGGCTCAGCCTGTAATCCCGCGCCTTTGGGAGGCTGAGGTGAGTGGATTGCCTGAGCCTACGGGTTCGAGACCCACCTGGGCAGCGAGACCTCATCTCTACAATAAATAAAAAAAAATCAGCTGGGTGTGGTAGTGCATGCCTGTAATTCCGGCTACTTGGAAGGCTGAGGCAGAAGGATCGCCAGAGCCCAGCAGGTCGAGGCTGCGCACTCCAGTCTGGGTAACAGAGTGAGACTCCAACTCAAAAAAAAAAAAAAGAAAGAAAATCTGCATCTCTGTAACAGCAGCAGAGTCAGTGGCTCTAGAGCCACCACCTCATGCATCACCCTCCCTGAGCTCAGGGTCATGGGAGCTCTGTTAGGGCTGATACAGAAAAGAAAGGGTTTCTTTTCACCCTGACCACGTATGGCAGAGGCTCTATTCCAGGCAGCTGTGTCTAGCCTGGAGACCCCGGTCTCTCTCCCCCAATCCCACCCTGATTCACAGATCAGAGGCTGCACCCTGGGCACAGCTGAGACTGGTGGGGCCCTGATCACCCCCACTCTAGTTCACTAGTGTGGAGGCACATGCCTGGAGGGCAGGCTGAAAAAAAAAAGGCACAGTGGCTCATGCCTGTCACCCCAGCACTTTGGTAGGCCAAGGCAAGAGGATTGCCTGAGCTCAGGAGTTGCCAAGACCTCGTCTCTACAATAAATCAGAAAAGTTGGGACCTGTGGTCCCAGCTACCTGGAAGATTGAGGTGGGAGGATCACCTGAGCCCAGCAGGTCGAGGATGCAGTGGCTGTGATCGTGCCACTGCCCTCCAGCCTGGGTGATAGAGTGAGACTCCAACTCAAAACAAAAATCAAAACAGGGCCTGCTGCCACCTGACTCCAACCCATCCTACCCTGTTCCAGTGCTCATTTATGGAGCAGTCATGTCCAAGAAAAGGCAGTCCCCACCCAGCTCAGGTGGAATGGCCCAGAGCTTCTGCCCAGGGGGGAGACAGGCCCAAGGACAGGAGCTCAGCAGTTGTACCTGATGGGACTGATTTTATTGGGAACCAAACCTTGAGAACTCCATACCTAAAGGGAGATCTCACAGACCTTGGTGGAGACTGGCAAAGCTTCTAGAAGTTTGAGAGAGAACCAGGCAAAGAGCAGCCATGAAAAGCCCTCTAGGGTCACAGATGACTTGGGCAGGGTCAGATGGCCTGTGCGTCTGCCTTAGGCTGCACCCACTCGGGAGCAATCACAACAGCACATGGGGTGGGCTCGAGACATTCCCCACATGCACCCAGATCCATCCTCACAGGCACAAGGGGCTTAACATAAGCTCTGACCAGCACAGACGGAATAATAAGCTGCTCCAATCCAGCGGTGACTCCCAGGATGCCGGGCTTAAAGATGATGTCACAGCCATGCCTGGCCATCTGGAAGACTGTGTCTGGTCCATGCTGCGCCCTCTCAGGAGAGATCACAGGGAGTGTGCCAAGCCACTAGTCTCTGGCTGACCTTGGGGCAAAAAGGGGACATTCTCTGAGCGGTGACAGCAGCCTCCAAACCACACACACACCCAACACTAACAAACATCCAACTGACCAAGGAGCTTAAGCACAGCCTTTGGCCACTAAGTGACTTATGCTGACCCAGGAAGACCCTGAGGTAGTCAGGTTAAAAGGTGAAAATGGGGGAAAATCTGAGCCAGAACACGAGAGGCTGCACTGTGGGATGGGAAATTGATGGTAGAACTGACTCCTCAGAATTTTTCAGTCAAGTCACAAAGCAAATAAACAACCAAGCAAGCAACAACAACAACAGCAACCGCCTTTGCGGGGAGGGAGGAGTCAGTGTCTGGAATTGCTCAAATATATAATCTAAAATGTCTAGCTTTCAAGACAAAATCACGAAACATGCAAAGAAACAGGAGAGCATGACCCATATACAGGCTTCACTACCAAACACTTAAGGAACACCAATTCTTCTCAAAGTCTTCCAAAAAATAGCAGAGGAGGGAACACTTCCTAACTCATTCTATGAAACCAGTATTACTTTGATCCAAAGGCAGACAAAGACATCAAAAGGATGAAACAAAATAAACAAAAACTATAGACCAATATTCCTTAGGAATATAAAATCCTCAACAGCTGGATCCAGTTGGTTGAATACCAGCAAACTGAATTCAACAACATATTAACAGGATTATACACCACAATGAAAAGCATTTATCCTAGAAATGCAAAATAAGAAAATCAATCAATATTAATGGAGTAACGAACAAAATCTCACAATCATCCAATAGATGCAGAAAAGCTTTTGGCAAAGCTCAACATTCTTTCATGATAAGAATACTCAACACACTAGGAATAGAAGGGAACTTCCTCAGTATGCTAAGGGCATCTATAGAAAACCCACAGCTAACCTCATACTTAATGATGAAAGACTTCTAAGATCAAGAATAACACAAAGATGTCTGCTCTTGTCACTTTTATCAAACATTGTACTGAAGGCTTTAGCCAGAGCGATTGGGCAAGTAAAAGAAATAAAGGCATTCAGATGGGAAAGGAAGAAGTTAACTATTTCTATTTGCAGATGACATATTCTTGTACATAGAAAATCTTAAGGAATCTGCTAAAGAAAACAATTAGTAGTAATACATGAGTTTAACAAGATTGCACAGTACAAGATCAGTATATGAAAAGAAATTGCTTTTCTACACACTAGTAATGAACAATCTGAAATAAAACTAGGAACAATTCCACTTACAATAGCATCAAAAAATAAAATACCTAAGAATAAATTGAACAAAGGAAATGTAGGACTTGAACATTGAAAATCACAAAACATTGTTGAAAGAAATCAAAGACCTAAATAAATGGAAAGACAGCCCATATTCACTTAATACTATGGGGTTTTGTTTTTGTTCTGTTTTGTTTTTTAGAGACAGGGATCTCGCTGTGTTGCCTAGGCTGGACTCAAACTCCTGAGTTCAAGCAAACCTTCCACTTCAGCCTCCCACATACCTGGAATTACAGGCACGTGCGCCACTGTGTCCAAGACTTGATATTGTTAAGATGCCAGTACTTCCCCAAATTATCTACAGAGTCAACGTAGTCCTATCGAAATTCCTATTGTGGGCTGGAAACAGGGCTCATACCTATAATCCCAGTGTTTTGGGAGATCAAGGCAAGAGGCTTACTTGAGCCCAGGAGTTTGAGAACAGCTTGGGTAACATAGTGAGACTCTGTCTCTATTTAAAAAAAAAAAATTACCAGGCATGGTGACATGTACCTATAGTCCAGCTACCAGGGAGGCTGAGGTAAGAGGATCACTTGACCCCAGGAGTTCAAGGCTGCAGTGAGATATAATCATGCCACTGCACTCCAGCCTGGGCAACAGAGCAAGATCCTGTCTTTTAAAAAAAAAATTCCAACTGTAGTTTTGCATAAATTGTTAAGCCTGTCCTTAAATTCATATGGAAATGGAGGGATTCAGAATAGCTAAAACTGGTTTGTTTGTTTGTTTGTTTGTTTGTTTTTGAGTCAGAGTCTCACTCTCTCACCCAGGCTGGAGTGCAGTGGCATGCTCAGGACTACCGTGGCCTCAACCTGCTGGGCTCAGGTGATCCTTCCGCCTCAGTCTTCCAAGTAGCTGGAACTACAGGTGTACACCATCAAACCTGGCTAATTTTTCTTGATTTATTGTAGAGCCGAGGTCCCACCAAGTTGCCCAGGCTAGTCTTGAAACCCTGGGCTCAGGCAATCAATCCTCTCACCTCGACCTCCCAAAGTGCTGGGATTAAAGGCTTGAGCCACTGCTCCCAGCCTAGCTAAAACAATTTGGAAAAAGAGGGAACAAGCTGGAGGTCTCATGCTTTTCAATTTTAAAACTTACTAAAGGTATGGCAATCAAGACAGTGTAATACTGGCATAAAGATAGACATGAAGATTGATGGAACAGAATCAAGAGTCCAGAATTACATCCTTATATTTTTGACAAGTATTCCAAGACAATTCAAGGTGGGTGGGGAAAAAGAATAGCCTTTTCAAGCACATGGTACTGGGAAAATGGATAGAGCCACCTTTTCTGCTAATAACTCAGCTGTTAATTTTATTGATGATCCTCTGCATGTGATGAGCCACCTTTGTCTTGCTGCTTTCATGATTTTCCATCTTTGACTTGACTTTCAACAGTCTGAGTATGATGTGTCTAGTTGTGGAACTTTTTGAGTTTATCCCATTTGGAGTTCATCAAACTTTTTAGATGTGCAGATTAATATTTTTCATCAAATTTGGGAAGTTTTCATCCTTTATTTCTTCAAATACTGTTTCTTCCCCCTTTTCTCTCTCCTATCCTTCTGGGACTTCCATTATGTACACACACATGCTCCTCAACTTCCAGTGGGGTTATATCCTGATAAACCCATGGTAAGTCAAATCTATCATCAGTCAGAAATGCATTTAATACACCTAATTTACCAAACATCATAGCTTAGCTTAACCTCGCTTATCCTTAAATGAGCAAAATCATCTAACACAAAGCCCATTTTATACCAAAGTGTTGAATATCTCATGTAATTTATTGAATATACCAAAAGTGAAAAACAGAATGGTTATATGCAGTCCTCAAAGTACAGTTTCTACTGAATGCCTATCACTTTCACATAATTGTAAACTTGAAAATTGCAGGCCAGGCACGGTGACTCATGCCTGTAATCTCAACACTTTGTGAGGTGGAGGCAAGAGATTGCCTGAGCCCATAGGTTTGAGATCAACCTGGGAAATTTAGTAAGACCTCGTCTCTACAATAAATCAAAAAATCAGTCAGGCATGGTGGTATGCACCTGTGGTTCCAGCTACGTGGAAGGCTGAGGCAGAAGGATCACCTGAGCCCAGCAGATCCAGGTTGCAGTGGCTGTGAGTGCCACTGCACTCCAACCTGGGCAACAGAGTGAGACTCTGACTCCAAAAAAAGGAAAAATGAAAGAAAATTAGTAAGTTGGGAACTATCTGTATTGTTAGGTTTGATGGTGTCCCACAGGCCTCTGAGACTCTGTTCATTTTTCTTCATTCTTTACCTCTCTCTTCCTCAGACTAGATTTCTCAATGGATCTGTCTTTAAGTTTGCTGATTATTTTTTTCTTTTGCCAGTTCAAATCTGCTGCTGAGTCCCTCTATTGAATTTTTTATTTTGGTTATTGTACTTTTTAACTCCAGCTTTCTATTAGGTTCTTTTTATGATTTCTATCTCTTTATTGATATTCTCTATTTAGTGAGTCATTGTCAACATACTTTCCTTTAATTCTGTCAGTTTAGCTTCATTTAGTTTTATGAACATATTTATAACTGATGCTTTGAAGTCTTTGTCTGCTAAGTCCACAGAGGAAGTGAAGGCTAAGGCAGAATTTAGGTGAGAGCTTAGGACTTTCTCAGGACTAGCTCTGCACATACACATAGCCCACCAGATTATCAGGAACATATGGAGAACTTTTCAAAGCCTCTTATTAACATCTCATTCCCCAGTTTTTATTGGTCAGTCTCTTATTAGCTCCAACTGGTAATGCTTCATGGGTCATTACTTTTTTCCGTTTTGGGGGAGCCATACTTTCTTGTATCTTTATGTTTCTCATGTTTTTTGCTGAAAACTGAACATTTTAAATAACACAATATGGCATCCCTGGAAGTCAGATTCCCTCTCCACCCCAGGGTTTGATGTTGTTGCTATTGATGTCTATTTGTTCAGTAACTAATTCTATAAAGTCTCTGGTTGTGTGCAACCACTGAAGTTTTTGCTCAGTAATCTTAGTGGTCAACTAATAATTTGGACAGGGATTTTCTTATATCCTTTGAACCATTAAGACTCCCAGAATTTGCTGAGGTGTTCTGTATGTGTGTAGGGGTATGACTTTGATGCCCCAGCAAGCAGTTTACAACTCTGCCTTAGCCTTTACTTCCACTTGTGTAGACCCTTAAGGTCAGCCAGAAGTCAGAGGCTAGGACCTTCTGAGTCTTATGCTCTGTGTGTGTGTTGGGACATGCCTTCAATATTCTAGCAAGTGGTTTATAACTCTGCCTTAGCCTTCACTTCCTCTTGCACACACAGAGGAAGTGAAGGCTAAGGCAGAGTTTAGGTGAGAGTTTAGGACCTTCTCAGGACTAGCTCTGCATATACACATAGCCCACCAGATTCTCAGGAACATATGGAGAACTTTTCAAAGCCTCTTATTGGCATCTCATTCCCCAGTTTTTATTGGTCAGTCTCTTTTTAGCCCCAACTGGTAATGCTGCTTCAGACAGTTGTGATGTTAAACAATTGCCACTGGTTGTTTTGGACAAATGTCTTAGGGTAGGGCTATTTACACAGATACTGGAAAACTCTTGGATCAAATAAAGACAAGTGTTGAGAATGGAGTTTTTCAGCAAACTGCCAGACAAGCCAAAGGGACAGTTCTCTGGGGATGGGGCTTCTGCTGAATGCCAGGCCCATTCTGTCTCTCCAGGTGGCTGCTAGGATGCCTGTTTTCACCCCACAATGGTTACAAGCCTGCACACTTTCAAAACTACCAAGGATCTTGGAAAGAAAGATGGCATTATGGTGAATTAAAATGCCCCAAATCTCAGGATTTCTATTGAGATTCAGCCCTTTTACTTGAATAAATGCTCTTCATGTTGTTGCAGACCTTTAGATAATTTCCACCTCTGAAAAAGTTGATATTTTTACAATTTTTGTCAGTATTCTCTTTGCTTTTATGGAAAGTGGGTTTTCTCACTCCACTATTCTGGAAATGCTTCCTCCTATTCACTCAATCTTTTTAAAAAATTACCCTTATTCAAAAATTTTTATTTTATCTTATTGTGAATTCACAATGACATATATACTTATGGTGTACAACATGATGTTATGATTTATATGAATACAAGATGGAATAATTATATCAAGCTAATTAACATATCCATCATCTCAAATGCTTATCTTTTTCTGTGGTGAGAACACAAACTTTAAAAAAAAATGTTTAGACATGGGGTCTCCCTCTGTCACCCAGACTTAAGTGCAACGGTGCAACCATAGCTCACTGTAGCCTTGAACTCCTGGGCTCAAGCAATCCTCTCGCCTCAGCCTCCCAAGTATATGGGACTACAAGCACATGCCACCATGTCCAGCTGGTTTGTTTTTTTTTTTTAATTTGGGGCCAGGCTTGGTGACTCAGCCTGTCATCCCAGGACTTTGGGAGGCCAAGGCGAGTGGACTGCCTGAGCCTATGGGTTCAAGACCAGCCCAGGCAACTTGGCGAGACCTCGTCTCTACAATACATCAAAAAAAAATTAGCCAAGCATGGTAGCGCACACCGGTAGTTCTGGTTACTTGGCAGGCTGAGGCGGAAGGATCGCCAGAATCCAGCAGGTCAACGTTGAGGTGGCCATGAATGTGCCACTGCACTCCAACCTGGGCAACAGAGTGAGACTCCAACTTAAAAAAAAAAAAGAAAATTTGTAGCGATGGGGTCTCACTCTGTTGCCCAGGCTGGCCTTCAAAATCATGCCTCAAGCGATCTTCTTGCCTCGATCTCCCAAAATGTTGAGATTACAAGCATGAGCCACCACGCCTGGCCTGGTGAGAACATTTCCAATTTACTCTCTTAGCAATTTTGAAGTGTACAGCACGCTCTTGCTAAGTACATTCACCACTCTGTGCAATAGCTCTCCAGCAGGAATCCTTCCTATCTGAGGTTCGGAACCCTTTGACCATCGTCTCCCCATTCCCTCCAGCCCCCACACAATCTTATCAGCATTCTCAGGAGGTGAGATACTTCAGCCCTGATTATTGGAGAAGCTGATGCTCACCCAGCTTAGGTCACTGACCTGAGGACACATACCTCCTGAGAACTGGAGCCAGGATTCGAACCTCCACATGCCTATCCAATGTCGGTGTTCTGCCCAACCCACCCCTCACCCACCGCCTCTTTCTCTCTAGCCCTCAGCTCCCTCCCAGGCCAGCTGTTTATCCCATGAGTTTATTTAGGAACTTGCCTGTGGGAGGACTGCTCAGCTCTGAAGAGTGCCCATGCGAGGAATTCTTGAGGAATGTTCTGCTCACAGGTTGGCAGCAGGAAGGGAGGCTCTTTTCTCTGCACTTGGCATCAGGCCAGGCATCTGGAGACATCCTGAGGTGGTGACAGAAGCCCTTGGGCATTCTTCCTGCCCTCCATGCCACTAGGAATGTCAGCTGATGCTGTCCCCAGATGAGCTGGGACATGAGGGTGCATTACTGAGTCACACACAGGTCAAGGCCCTCGCAGAAATCCAGCTTCCTCTCCAACAATACCTCCCAGTAGCTTCGGATACCACCCAGATAATAAAGCAGTGAGAAAAAACAAAAAGGCAAGCGGCAGTGGCACTCCTAGCCCATCCTGGCCACCAGGAAATGAGGCCCACAGTTCAGTTCCTCTAGCACTATTCCTGGTCATGGGAACACAGAGTGCACGACACAGACACGAACCCTGCCCTGGCTGGTACGGTGGCTTATGCCTGTAATCCAAACGCTTTGGGAGGCTGAGGCCAGAGGATCTTTTAAGGCCAGGAGTTGGAGACCAAGAAACTTACATGAAGGTAAGAGAATCTTGACAATGGACTCACGCCTTTGGAATTCACCATCCTTATCTTGTACCCTATACCCAGATAGATGGTAGAATGGCCTGCCGAAGGCTTGGTGGTGACATCAGCTAAAATACCATCTGGGCAACATAGCGAGACCCCTGTCTCCACAAATCTTTTTGAAAATTAGCTGGGTATGGTGGTGCGATTGTAGTGGCTGCTACTGGAGAGGCTGAGGTGGGAGGATCGCTTGAGCTTAGGCAGTTAAGGCTGCAGAGAGCTGTGTTCGTGTCACTGTACTCCAGCCTAAGCAAAAGAGCAAGACCCTGACTCAAAAAAAAAAAAAAAAAAATTATAAAAAACCTTGCTCCTATACAGCAATGTCCTAGCAGGTAGGAGGGGTGTTATACAGTATATGGAAGGTAATATGTGCTATATAGAAATATAAATCCAGCTGGGCTCGGTGGCTCAGCCTGTAATCCCGCGCCTTTGGGAGGCTGAGGTGAGTGGATTGCCTGAGCCTGCGGGTTCGAGACCCACCTGGGCAGCAAGACCTCATCTCTACAATAAATCAAAAAATCAGCCGGGCGTGGTAGCGCACACCTGTAGTTCCGGCTACTTGGAAGGCTGAGGCGGAAGGATCGCCGAAGCCCAGCGGGTCGAGGCTGCGGTGGCCGGGAGCGGCCACTGCACTCCAGTCTGGGCGACAGAGTGAGACTCCAACTCAAAAAAAAAAAAAAGAAATATAAACCCAGGAAAGTTATAGGGAATGTGTGTAGCGGGGAGGGTGCGGTTCCCAAGGAGGTCTTTGATGTCACATTCCACATGTCTTCTGATCAAGAAATTCACAGGAAGGTGAAGAAAGTTTTACAATGGACTCGTGCCTTTGGAATTCGCCATCTTTATCACATGCCCTGTACCCAGATGGATGGTCGGTCAAAGGGTCTATTGGAGGCTCAGTTGTGACACCAGCTAAGATCCCATGCCCCGTAAGATCAGAGTGTTGTCTGACAAAATGTAATGCGCCTGCAAACTAAGAGTGGAGGTGGTCGTGTTTCCTTGCATGCGGCATCTGGTAACCCACTTCAGGAACTTTTGTTTCCATCTACACAACAGAAGGCTTTCTGGATTTTGAGATTCTAGTACCCAAGGGATTCCCTGTTATCCCAGAGAATAGGGTCATGGTTCTGGCAAATTAGAAATTCAGTCTACCCCCTGGCCATTTGGAGATCTTTATTCACTGGACCAATAGAGCTGGAATAATAGATTCTGATGAACAAGGGGAAATGGAGTGGCTGCTCAGAATGAGATCAAGAACCACCTCTTGAACCTGGGGGATTCCCTCAGGCATCTCTCTCTGTGCCTCCATTCAATAACAAAGGTCCATGGGAAACCATGGGAACTGATCAAGACAGAATCACTGAAGACATTGCTACCGCCTATCTCTCTCTCTCTCTCTCTCTCTCTCTCTCTCTCTCTCTCTCTCTCTCTCTCTCTCTCTTTTTGAGGCGGAGCCTGCTCTGTCACCCAGGTTGGAGTGCAAAGGCAAGCTCACAGCCACCGCAGCCTCGACCTGCTGGACTCAGGAGATCCTTCCACCTCAGCCTCCCAGGTAGCCGGAACCACAAGCATACACCACCCACACCAGGCTAATTTTTTGATGTACTATAGAGACAAGGTCCCACCAAGTTGTCCAGGCTGGTCTCGAACCTCTGGGCTCAAGCAATCCTCTTGCTTCCACCTCCCAAGGTGCTGGGATTACAGGCGTGAGCCACCACGCCTGGCTACCACCAATCTCTTGACTTCAGTGGTTGGTTCCATGGGCACTAATGTATGTATATGCCCATAGAACCAACCACTGAGATCAAGCCATAGAGCAGTCTCAGCGTGCCAGCTGGCTCCCTGTGCCCTCTCCTCGCCAATCCCCCACCAGAGGTACCCATTCCTCTTCCTGTTTGTGAACTTCCTGTAAACAGATTCATACAGCATATACTCTTTCGTGTCTGCAAGATTCATCCTTATTGTACATGTTCTTTCCATTGCTGTGTAACGTTCTTTTGCATAAATATACCACAGGTTACTTATTATTCTATTGTAGAGAGACATTTTGGTTGTTTCCAGCTTGGGTTTATTGTGAATAAAGCAGCTATTAACATTCCTATACATCTTTTGGTGAGAATATGCAGAATATGCACTAATTTCTATTAAGTATATACCTGGAAGTGAAATGGTTGAGTCATAGAGTACATATATGTTTAACTTTAGTAGATGGTGTCAAACAGTTTTCCAAAGTGGTTGAAACAATTTACACTTCTATCCACAGTGTTTGAGAGTTCCAATCACCTTGCATCATTGTCCACACTTGGGATTGTCAGTGGTTTTGATTTTAGCCAATCTGGTGGATGCTCAGTACTATCTCATTTGCTTTTTGTTTTCATTTCCTTAAAGAGTATTAATGATGACCACCTTTTCAGGTGCTTATTAGCCATCTTGATACCCTCTTTTGTGAAGAGTCTGTGTTCACGTATTTTGCCCTTTAAAATTAGTGAGTTGTCTATATTTTTCTTATAGATGTGTAGAAGTCCTTAAAATACGGAGTATAAGTTCTTTGTCAAAAATATGTGTTGCAAATATAGGCACCTCATTCGGAGGCCTGCTTTTTCAACCGCTCGTAATGGCCTCTTGATGAACAGATGTTCTTAATTTTGATGAAGACCCATCTTTACTTTGTGGATTGTATTTTTTTAAATACTTGTTTAGAAGACTTTGCATACCCCAAATCATCAAGGCATTCTCTTACGTTTCCTTCCAGAAACTTTAGAGTTCTCACCTTTCACATGTCGGACTACGATTCATCTCAAATTAATTACTGAATGTGGTGTGAGGTAGGAGAATCTATTTCTTTTATTGAAAAGACAAGCCTTTCCTCGACAATTTGTAATGCATTCCTGACACCGTGGCTCAAATTAACTGCCCCAAGCAGGCATTTCCCTGCCTATCTTCAAGGGTAGCCCATCGCTCTCGTGAGTCCTGATCAGTTTCTTGCTGCGCGTACCTTGATCCCCACCTTGACCCGGCCGCCTTTCGTGTCTCCAGCCCAATCTTGACTTGTGTCTTCCCTGTGACTCTTTATCCTCGGACCTGTGCCATCGAGAAGGCTTCCATTTCCTTAAGCTCTTTACTCAAACTTGAGGTCTCACCTCCTCCAGGAAGCTTTCTCTGACGACACAGTCCCTGTCCCTTTAGACCAGGTTAGCGACCTCAATAGGTGCGTGCGTTGTACCCCTGAGCTTGTAATTAAATATTTCCCCTGCTGTAGCCTCTCTGAGGGAAAGGAGGCCTGTTTCGTTCCCATGGAAGGTGTTTCCCCAAAATTGTTGAATGAATGAATACCTTGAAGGTGGAATCCTGTCTCTGGGACCCAGAAAGCACGGGCCTTGTAGAAACACGGGACTGTCCAGTCTCAGATCTAGCACTTCAGCAAAATAGATTAGGATTTCCTAGCCTCAGTTTTCACATCCGTAAAATGGGGACATAGTAGTCTCTACATAGGGCTGCAGTAAACATCAAATAAGGTAAATATTTTGCACAAAGATCGGGACATAGAGAGCCCTTTCCGTATTAAGACGATTTGGGGCACGCATAGAGCGGATTTCCACCCGCTCCTTTCCTTTCCATGCGCATGCGCGGCCTTCGACGCGCCCCCAGGCAGGCCCGGCGCGCCCCCAAGCGTCCCCACGCGTGCGTGTCCGACCGGAACCCCAGTCCAGGCCGGAAGTGGAGAGGCGGGACCTCCGCCGCACGCCTGCGCCGTGAGAGGCCGTGCGCCGCGGGGGCGGGACCGCGCAAGCGCGCAGGGTGCCCCGGCTCCGGAGCATAAACAAGAGCGGGGACGGGATGAGGCGGCGGTTGATCCCGCAGCCGCGAGTGGCCGCGACGGAGGCGGCGAGTGGGGCCCGGCGCCGACCCTGAACGCGGCCAGACCCGCCCTCGCGCGCGCGACTCCCCAGCCGGGCCGGGCCGGACCGGGCCGAGCCGCCCGCCGCGCGTCCAGCC
>NW_007247191.1:79714-106610 GCF_000164805.1 Carlito syrichta | reverse complement strand
GGGCATGGGCCGTCTCGCCTGCTGCAGGGAGGCGCCCTTTCTTCTGATCTCTTTTCTCACGGAGTCGGGGCAGCACTTTGTGGCTTGATGTGGCTTGGCCGCCTGGGGAGCGCTGGGAGTGGGCTGCTTCCTCTCCCCTTGCCTGCCCCTTCTTGCTCAGCCCGCTTCCCCCACTTCTCCTCCTCTTCAGCCCCTTCCCCCCGCCTCCCCTTCGTCTCAG
Organism: Carlito syrichta; assembly: GCF_000164805.1. Classification (NCBI taxonomy): domain Eukaryota; kingdom Metazoa; phylum Chordata; class Mammalia; order Primates; family Tarsiidae; genus Carlito; species Carlito syrichta. Next base: position 106,390 of record NW_007247191.1, on the reverse strand, counting down.
GACCCCTTCTTGCTGTTCTCCCTTTCTCACCGTTCTTTTTGGCAGGTGACTTTGACAGCTTCTCCCGGCAAGGAACAAACTGAGCCTCCGACCTAGGGAGAAACTGAGCCGAGCGGGGATCCAGGGCCCAGGGAGTGTGGGTGCCTCAGGGGGCGGGTCATCCTCAGAGCAAGAGGGCAGCCCATCAAGGGTGGATGTGGATGCCTATGGGCTGGAAGCTGATTCTTCAGAGGCTGCTTCGAATGACTCGTGAGGAGAGTTAGCATGAGATTTCTGGAGAAAGGAAGGATGAGTTAAGGGGCTGGAAGGGAGGAGAGCCATCTTGGGAAGTGAGTAAGAGGAAGTGATGATGAAAGAGCAGTAGGAGTGGGTCATTTGACATCTTACTAAGTAGTTGGTTGAGTTGTTGTTGGCTGAGTGGAATTAATACAGTAGAAGATGAGATTTTTAAAAAGCCAAAAGTTAATTGTAGAATGGTGAGCACCCCGTTGGTGATATGCGGCAGATGCTCAATATCCTCGTCCTGAAGTTGTGAAGCGAGTGAGGGGAGTCACAGTGGGACCGATTGAGAGTTGAAAGGGAGTAGATGAGCCAGTTCGCCTACAGATAAGGAATCGTACTCAGAAAGGGTCAGAGTTTGCCTATATGTTACAGTTGGTTAATAGTGGAGTGGGGCAGGGGTAGCATCTAGTCTTCTGAGTTCTCTTCTGATGCCTTTTCCACTCTGCCATGTTTTTTCTACCTACAGAGTGGGATTCTGAAGACAGTGGATTTAGAAATCCTAGCATAGCAGTGTGTAAATATTAAAATTATCAAACACCGTAATGTTTCTGAGACCAAAAACCAGCACAACAAAAACAATTCGGACAACCCATTGCAGTTTGTTACAATTGAGATTGACTATGAATCCAGGTAGGGAAGAGGAAATGCTAAGCCAATTATGATTTGGTTTTTAAGCTCTGGTATTTTGAGAAATGGTAGTTTTATGGGGCAGTATTACCAGTTAGAAATTACAGTTCTATGAAGTTTTATGCCTTGTATAAATTAGAGTTTCCAAAACATTTTTTACCACTCTTTCAGTTTCTCACTAACTCATAATTTGTCAGTAGGAAATCAAATAAAGGAAGGCATTCTTACTATTAGTTCTACTAGGCTACCAAGATTCTTATATAATAGAAGAATGTCATTCTTGCCTCACATAGGACCTTTTGCCTTGGAAATTATGTGCTTACCCACTTCTTTGAGTATGAGTCCTGAAGTCATTAGTTAATGAGGTTTCTATATCATAATTTTGTCTTGTCCAGCAGATGTTGATATAATGTAAACATAAATTGGAATGAGAAGTAAGTTAGGATTTTACCAGAAGTATACTAGGTTAAAATGACTGTAATTTGTTTTGTTTGTTTGTTTGTTTTGTTTTGAATTGGAGTCTCACTCCCTCGCCCAGGCTGGAGTGCAGTGGCATGCTCACGGCCACTGCAGTGTCACGGCCTGCTGGGCTCAGGTAATCCTTCCACCTCAGCCTTCCAAGTAGCCAGAATTACAGGCGTGTGCTACCCCACCCAGCTAATTTTTTGATTTACTGTAGAGATAAGGTCTAGCCAAGTTGTCCAGGCTGTTCTTGAACCAGTGGGCTCCCAAAGTGCTGGGATTACAGGCTTGAGCCACCATGCCCGGCCCTGTAATTTGTTTTAAATTTACACTTGAAAGAAATGCAAAAGTTCCCAGGGAAAGCCTTTATGGTTTATGCCTTTTTCTCTCCACTTGATCTCCAGAATTTATTTTAATAAAAAACCACAAATTTTAATAGGACAAATAATGTTAGTCTAGAACCCACATTTACTGTATTCAGTGAGAAAGTCTGAAAGCCAGTTAACTTAATAGAATGTATGTATGTTTCCAATCATTTCACTTTGTTTTTTGTCTTTCAAGTGCTTGGCACCACAGTATTCATTACATATAAACTGTAACTGTCCTGTCTGTCTTCCTGTACTGGTAATATGATTTCAAATGTTGTGGGGTTTTTTCATTATTCTTACCTAAAAGTGTAAATAAGTTATATTTGCTTTTTACCATCTTTTTTTTTAACCTAGAATAGTGAAAGGGACATCAAGAGCAGCTGGTCTCAGTCATCTCGCTGTTTGCTGGTTAGTTCCAATCCTGGTTTCTGAAAGTAACACTGTGGAAGGCTTATGTTGGAGGACTTTGTGAAAGTGAAGTTGGTTAATAAGTGGCAGAGGATCACATAAATCTTCAATGGAAATATCAGGGACTGAGATTTCCCAATGACTACCACAGCTTGTGGGAAGTCACTGATGTAGCAATGTCTGTTTTAAATGTCATTTCTTACAGCGATAGAATAAAGTAAGGGACTTGACTTTCCAAGTCTTGTGTTTGTAGGATTGATGTTCTGAAGCATATGGACACGTGGGAGAAACCTGTCTGGACATATTGCTTTTTTCTAGCATGTCTTTATGGCCACTGTTCTGGGAAGGTGCTGCTCTCCCCTCTCTTCATCTGAAAATTAAAGATGGTTTTTAAGGATTCTTTGACTTTAAAGTTTTAGGTCACTCTGCCTGCTGTGCCGAGGACATATTTGAGAAGGCAGGAAGGTATGGTCCAACAGTAGTGGCCAATGGAAAGGAGACTGAGTCGCCATCAGGAAGAAGTTAGATGATGCCAGTTTCTTGCTTGAATTCTGAGTGAACAGTGGTAACACCATGGGAGAAAAATTGATGAAGGATTCAGTTGAGGGGGAAAAATGAACTCTGCCTGGGATACTGAGTCTAAAAGGCCTTAGGGATATCCAGGTGGAAGTCTGAGATGGAAAAGATGTGAAGTGGGCAGAGAGAGTTGTTGTAGGCCTCATGAGGGCACCAGCCCCTGCCAGCAGCAGTTCGTGTTGCTTTGTTTACAGTGTTAGACTGTTCCCACTTAGCCTCAGAGTCAAGTATGGCTCTTTCATGAAGATAATGGAAAGGGAAAGCCTTTATGGACTGATGGTTAGAAAGGGGGAAGAGAAATTGTAAGGTTAAGCAAAAGGTCTGATTCACATTTTCATTTTTTAGTGGGAATCGCTATCTTTTAGATGTTAAATACTCAAGTTTAAATTAACTGACAGACTTTCAGTTAAAGATGATAGATCAGACATGAGCATTTATTTTGGCTCTGTCCTAAATCCTAATAAAATGTCACTCAGAATGTTAAAAAGACCATTTAAAGGCCTTAAACCTGTAGGGTGGAGAGAATGAGAAAAGAGATGTTAGCAACAAAATTTGGTTAGCAGCTGGTAAAGGAAGCTGACTCTTAAATTGCTAGTGGAGAATTCAGAGAACCAGCCTCAAACTCCTGGCCTCAAGCGATCATCCTGCCTCAGACTCCCAAAGCACTAGGACTACAGGCATTAGCCACCACACCCACTCTGTATTCTTCAGTTTAAACTAGGTTGGTTCTCATTTAACTCAAGGAAAAGGCATGAAGGCTCATTAATTTTGCCCATGAGAGAGGGCCTCTCTAAGTTTATTTTATATATTATGTTAATAAGCTTGGTGATTGGTTTCCAGGTTAGCAAGAAATTAGAAGAGAGACCCTTAATGATGGTAGAATGGTCATGAGGAAAAATTACAACTGTCAGCAAAACAAAAGATAGACAGATATTTTTATGAACTCAGCACTACGGTCTGACCTTTTGATGTGGAGTACATGAAACCCAGTTTAAGGTTGATTTGTTTTTTTAAATCAGAAATGGGAGGGGCTATTGCTTAAAATAGCAACCCTTAGTTATCTGGAAAATAAAATCAGTTTCCCAGAAGTTCTGGGTTGCTGAGATTTTGTTTTATATTTAGCTTCTGGATATTCTTGTATTTTTGTTGTTTCTTCTATCACTTTCAAAATATTTACAGGTGCCGGGCTCGTTGGCTCAGCCTGTAATCCCACGCCTTTGGGAGGCTGAGGTGAGTGGATTGCCTGAGCCCGCGGGTTCGAGACCCGCCTGGGCAGGCGAGACCTCATCTCTACAATAAATCAAAAAATTAGCCGGGCATGGTAGTGCACGCCTGTAGTTCCAGCTACTTGGAAGGCTGAGGTGGAAGGATCACCGGAGCTAGCAGGTCGAGGCTGCAGTGGCCGGGAGCAGCCACTGCACTCCAGTCTGGGCGACAGAGTGAGACTCTAACTCAAAAAAAAAAAAAAAATTTACAGGTAATAATACCAATTACTTTTATTGATATAATTAATCCTATAGTGAAGAATTATTTTTTGCAAAGAAAGATTATATTAGCTAATACAAAGTTTTGTTTCTGTTCTCTTAAACTATGTCAATGACCTGATGTAATTTTAAATATTAATAGTGATTTATAGAAACTCCCTTCTCGGAACATATTTCTTCCACGTATGTGTGAAAGAGTGGCTGGCAATGTCAAGTTTTTAATAGATGATATCATTAGAATAGCCCTAATCTTATCTTGGGGTGCAAATACAGTATAAAGTGTCCCCCTTCATTACTTCCAGTCTTCTGGTTTAGCTATTTGTTTTCATGTTCTTCCTGACGTTAAACCAACAGTGACCCTGGTATCTGATCCCTCCCTTATCCCACGCTTCCTGCTTCATTCAGCCATCCTTTCTTTTTCTAAAAGCTAGACTCTTCTTGTTTCTGCTTTCTTTGGTCAGTTGCATTCTGGAGAGGTAACGTTCTGATCAGGAAATCCTTCATTGAGCGCTACCGATCCCCTGCCTCAGGAAAGGCTGGTGAGCTCTTGCATTCCTGAGCCTCTTAGCAGAAGCAGTGGTGTTGGTGATAAGTACGGAATCTTAAACATGAGGCTGTCAAAGGGTCCTTCTCTTTTTCCTCATAAGCCAACGATGTGGTCTTCTGATTCCAGATTCTAAGTTAGCTTTTTGGTCAGTTTTGTTTCTGACCACTGCTCGGCCGTTGCACAGCATGAGTGATGGAGCTGGGATTGCTAAAAGCCTGCTGAGACACAGAGAGATGTCTGCGTCCACCTAGATCGTAGTATCTTGGTTTAAAATTTAGAATATTAAATTTGCAGGACTTTTTGTTTGGTGTTTAGTCTTTTTTATTTTATTTTTTCTCCCCAGCTTTATTGAGGCATAATTGACAAAATTGTATATATTTAAGATGTATAACATGTTTTGATATACATTTTTAAGTGATTATCACAAGGTAATTAACATATCCATCACCTCAAATAGTTACCTTTTTTGTGTGGTGAGAACATTTAAGTTCTATTGTCTTTGTACATTTCAAGTATACATCATTAACTATAGTTACCATGCTGTACATTAGATCTCCAGAAAAAGTTTTACAGGTTTTAAATAAGAATATTGTCTGTCTTTATTTTACTGAAGTGTGGTATCTTCCTCTTCCAAGCACCTGGTACAAATGATGTGAAATGATTGATTCTGTGCTAATTTTCACTAGGCATGCTGGTAACTAATTAGTAACATGGGAGCTAGTTTGTGCGTTATCACCATCTACATGTATCAGCTCTTATTTCTGAATTTGGCTTTTTTGCAGGTCTCTAGCTGTTGGTAGTAAGTCCGGTTATAAGTTTTTCTCCCTTTCTTCTGTGGATAAGCTGGAACAGATCTATGAATGCAGTAAGTGTTTACTTTATTTTTCCCCTTCCTAAAAAAAAAAAAAAAAAAAAATAGACAAGTTGTACATGAATTGGAACGCAGCCTTACATTCTGACACTGGTTGAGGCTCAAACACCCTTCCACCAGTCCTCCACTTCCATCTTAGTCTCACCAGGGGGTGGCAGCTTGTAACAGTCTGTGGGTGTTCTCCCAGGTATTTTTCTGTGTGTTTACATACATATGAATGTACATATAGGAAGAGTTGTTTCGTGGGTGGTCTTTTTCGATGCATGATATCATGCCATGTGTATTTTTCTGAAATTTCTCCCCTTTTTATGCCATTTAGGCCTTTCACGTTACTGTCATAAAGGGCTTCCAGAAAATTGATATTTTCACAAACCTGGTAGGAACGGGTTATTTTCTTGAGTCATCATTTATGGCAATTGAGTGGCCTATGTGTCAGAGAAGTGGTGTGGAGCATAGAATAGTTCATGTGCTTTGGCTTTTTGCTCAGTCACTTACTGGGTGGTTTTAGGTGTATTACTTCACCACTGAGCCCCGGTTTCTTTTTATTTTTTGCAAAACAGAAATAATACATGTCTCTACAATTGTTGTCAGGATTAGAGAGTCTGTATATGTGTGTACCTGATGTGTAAAATGATACTTGCTGAGTGAACGGTAGTGTCGGTCCAGGCCCTTCCGTGAGACTGTGATGGAAAGGTTTGGACTCTTTCCACACGCATAATTTCTTAATTAACGATAATTAGAGACTCTTAAGGAGTTGTAAGCAATAACACCAAACCCTTGTAGCCTTTGCCCAGTTTTTCCCAGCATAACATCTTGCAAAACCATAGTATATTAGCACAGCCAGAATATTGGCATCTGTCTCCCCACTCTCATTTCTCTAATGATACTTTCTGTGTGTGTATAAGTTCTGCACGGTTGTAGTGCCTGTGTGGATTCCCGTATCCACCACAGTCAAGACACCCGCAGTTGCAGCCCCACAAAGCTCCCTCGTGCTGCCCTTTGATAGCCACACTTGGCGTCCTCCTGCCACTCACCTCCCTGATCCCTGGCAGGTGCGAATCTGTCCTCCGTTTCTGAAACTTTGGCACTTCAAAAATGTGATGTAAATGGAAGTACCTGACCTTTTGGGATTGGCTTTTGTGGGTCAGCATGATTCCTGGAAGTACATCCAAGCTGTGTTCTCTCTCCGGAGTTTGTTCTAGCATGGTGTGGCTATACCACAGCTTGTTTAGCCGTCGCCTGTCGAGGGGGCATGTGGGCTGATTCCTGTTTTGGCTGCTACACATAAAGCTGATATGAACATCCGTGTACAGATTTATATGTGGACGTATATTTTCATTTCTCAGAGACAGAGGCCCAAGAGTGAGGTCACCAGGTCATATGGTAGTTGCATGTTAAATTTTTTAAGAAACTGCCAGACTGTTTTCCAGAGTGGCTGTCCCATTGTACATTCCCACCAACAATGCATGAGTGATCCGGTTTCTCTGCATCTTTGTCAACATTTGGTGTTGTCGCTGTTTCTCCAGCCACTCCGGTAGGTAAGAGCAGTGCTGGCTCATTACGGTTGTGATTTGCTTTTCCCTGATGGCTGCTGATGCTGGGCTTCCTTTCAAGGACTTATTTGCCTTCTGCTGTCTGTGTATCCTGTTTAGTGAATTGTCTGTTCATGTTTTTGCCCACTTTCTAATTGGGTTATTTGTGTTTTTAATGTTGAGTTTTGAGAGTTCTTTGTATTCTAGATACTAGTCCTTGGTTGGATACATGGCTTGTAAGCATTGTCTCTTCCTCTGTACATGCTGTTTTAAACAGATCTGAACCAACCTGCGGCCCTGACCTGAATCAAGAATCCTTGTTGCAGGGGAGTGAGGAGTTCGGTAGTCATAATAAACTTCTTGGAATTAGTCATACTGGGTTATGGGCTCAGGAGATTGTTCCTCTCTATCATTTTAATTGTCTACAGGAGGTTTTGGGGACTCATGTTTCCCTTTTATTGACAAGGCCAATATTTCCTTCCTGAGTGCCAGTGTCGAGAACTGCTTTCACCATGGTTTGGTGTTCCACTTGAGAATTCCGCTTTTCCTGTTGTCACCTCTCAGGAACGAGGAGGATCAGAAGTTCATTTGAACAGATGTTGCATGTTCATTCTAGTTCACGTTCACTCAGTGTGCATGTCCTGAGGGATTGTCAAGTGTCGGCCTCTTCTGGTTGCTGGAGATGCAGTAGCCGCAAGGTCCTGCTCATGACACATGTGTGAATGGAGGAGGACTAAGAGTAAATATATGTCTGTGTCAGATTTAGGCCAGGGACACAAAGGTGAGCAAACACAGAAAGAAGTAACCTGCTGGTTAACATAAGATGAAGACACTGGGGGAAAGTTGCTTCTTTGTACTAGTTACTTGAAATTGTAGAGTTCTGGCCCACCAGAAGGTGGGGTCATTCAGGCTCACACCCAGGCCCTGGCGTCTCTTCAGGTGAGCCTGCAGGTACCCAGCCTCTATTACTGGAGTGTGTCTGACACTCCCTAGCAGTCCCTTTCCTGTGGCTGCCTGCCAGAGGCAAGCACCCAGCGGGGAAGCAAATGTTTATAGTCAGCATCCCTGACTCATGGTTCCTGCTGCCTCTTAGATTTTGCTCCTTTTTTTGTCCTTAGACTTGCCTCCTGATGCTTCCTCAATCTTCCCCTAAAGCTTTTCTTCTGCCATGTAGGCTGGCAGATGTGGTCTGGGTGATAAGATAGGTGTGAACTGCTGCTGGGTGTCTCGGGGTGCGGACTTCCCGAGGATCTGCACACTAGCACCTTCCCGGGAGCTGCACAGTATTGTTCCCTGCAGGGGCGTCTTCAGAAGAGGGCAGTTCTGTCTCTGGAGGGAGGATTCCACTGGGCTTTTATGAGGGACTGAAGCATCGATTAAATCCACACCCAGAAGAAGTAAGTACCTGGGTAGTGCTGTGCATGGTTGCTGTAGTCATCTGTTTTGAAGTCCACAGAATTTTGGCCCGTTTGGAGGCCCACTGCTTCGAAACAGTGGAAGGGATACCAAGCCTTAGTCTTTCATCTTCCTCAGGTTGAAGTTTTATTTACTGGCTTTTAGTGCCTCGTTTTCCAGAGATGCTTGGTGAAACAAAATGTGATGTCTTGATAGCATCTTTGAAAGAGTGGATATTTACTGACCAACATGGTAAACTGGTTTATCAGTTTCTGTGGGGTTTTTTGTGAACTTTGGCCCTTAAAAATAGATGATGGAATGGGCAAAGAATGTTTTGAGGGTTAATACGTTAAACTGAAGTGAGTATGTTCTCAGAATATTATCTACCTTTCCCCTTTCACATACTTGTGAGTCGATAAAAAGAATGTCAACATTGTTTTCTAGCATCTTCCTGCAAGCAGACTCAAAGCAAGAACAGTACTTCATGCCTCAGTATTCAGTTCCAGTTCAGTATTGGCCTTACCCTCAAAACTCTTAACAACCCATCATAAAATCAGATCTCTGCTGTTGGTCACTGTTGCTGTTACGGGGAGAATGAACCAGAGCTGGTTTTAGAGAAAAACAAGATTGACGATTACTTATTCTTCTTTCATTTATTAAAAAACAAGAAACACTTGCCCAGCGGCATTGAAAGTAGACTTTCTACCATCTATATTATTGCAGTTTCAAACCTGAAGGGAAAGTCGCAAGCTTCCACATAGGCCTTGCCCCATGTGCTGCATTCTTTCCATGTGTACATTTTGTTTTGCTGTTTGAGGAAATAAAATGCACAGATATTCCCTGAACTATTACTACAACAATCAAGGATATGGATCTGTTATTTGTGAAATATCACAGAAGGTTCGAAGTTGGCTTTTTCAAATTCTGCATTGTGCATTTTCTGAGCTAGGAAAACCTACTTCATAAAGCATTCAATTCTGAAGCCACACACAAGCAGACTGTGCCTTAGCTCAGCAAAAGTGACTAGAGCATGCATTGATCATAGAAGTGAACCTGTTGACATAGAACGCCTTTTATCAACCTCCTCGCTTGGCCAAGAAACTAATCATCATTTACTTTACGCCATCATCTACATCTTAAGGCTTGAGAAAGGGTGCTTTCTGACGGTATTCCTATTGACAGGCCAGGCACCGCTTGGCATATTAATTTTAGTGAGATTTATAGTAATGGATTCTACAGAGGATAAGTACACTAGACTCTCTTCGCCTAAATCTGTCGTAATGGAGCATCAGGCTCTTAACATGCATTCCTGTGGAGGCCCAGGCACATGTGAAAGTGGGCTTTGTCAGTTACTTTGGTCTTCCCTTCCCACTTAGGAATTTTATCATTGCCAGCTATAAACAGCCAGCAGAAGCAAAACATTCTTTCTTAAATCAGTTAATTTCTTAAATTTTAGATAGGCAAGCTCTAGGAAGAACATCTGGCAGAAACCGTGGCAGCGGCCACCTAGAAGGAGTCTTAAAAGCAAGGCCTTCAACACTGGAGGTCACTGAAGTTTATGTTCAGGCTTGCTAGTGTCAGCCTGAGTGCTTCCTGGCCCTGGTGTCCTGTAACATGCCATCTTGAATAATTACAGATGTGCAGCTTGGTTCTTTTGCTTTCGTTTGATTATAGTATCTTTCACTTAGCAGCCTGATTCATTGTCTACCATTATTTTTCATGGGAGGGCTAAGCTGTCTGTACTTCCGTTCAGTGGAAAGCGATTGTTCTGGGTATGTGGGTTCTGTGTATGTTTATGTTTAAAGCTTCTTTTGAGTGTGAAGTGTAATATAGAAATGTTAGATCTTCTTGAAATAATGCAGTAGAAAAATGTCAACAAATCGAAACCACTAACAGTAAGATAAAAGTAGGTTCCTTTTATGAAAAGTGAATTCCTGTAAAGATCTAGGCAAATTGGTTCATGGGACTTAAAGGCACTTTGAAGTGCATCTTTTTATGCTGCGGTGATTAGTTCTTAAGTAGTGACAGCAGTGTGTTCCCTCCAGAGTGACTGGTGGTTTATCCGCCTTTTGCAGAGCGCCTCATCCTTTCTCTGATTACCAGCTCCTTTGGAAATCTGATGAAAGTTAGAGCTATTTCTCCTGGAAAACTCAACATTTACCATCGTTTCAGCAGTTTTAGAGTCGCTAAAGCCCCTACAGATACTTGTGGGCATGTAGGTCTTTGAGATCTGCCCTGACACTTAGTTTCTGTTCTCTGTGTTGCCTGTGTTCTCACAGGTGACATAACTTGACCTTCAAAGTCCCCTGCTACCTTACATCAGATCCTTCTTGCATCAGACCTTAACATATCAGCCAAAGTTTGGACTTTTGCAATAGGCTGCCTGAGGTGGTTTTTTTTCTGTTTGTTTTATTTTTTTAATAAAACACCTTTTTTGGAATATAATTTGTGTACCATAAAATTCGCTTTTTTAAAGTATACAGTTCAGTGGGTTAGTGTATTTACCAAATCTTGCAGCCTATCATAATCTAATTTTAAAACCTTTTTTATCATCCCCCAAAGAAACCCTGAGTCCATTAGCAGTCACTCCCGGCTGCCTCCCCCACTCCCCAGTCCTGTGCAGCCACTAATCTACCTTCTGCTGCTGTGGGTTTGCTGCTCTGGGCCTTTCAGATAAATGGACTCCTACATGACTGGCTGCTTTCATGTAGAGTGTCTTCATGGGCCATCCGTGTTGTAGCCTGTATCAGTATTTCATGTCTCTGTTGCTGAATCGTGTTGCATTATATGGATATATTCTGTTTTGTTCCTTCATCAGTTGAAGGACATTTGGGTTGTTCCCATTTTTGGGGGGCTGTTGTGAGTAATGCTATTATGAACATTCATGTACAAGTTACTGTGTGGGCATATGTTTTCATTTCTCCTGAGCAGATACTTGTAGGAGTGGAATTGCTGGGTGAATGTCTTCGTTTTATCTACTTCTGAAGATGGCTGTAAGATAAATCCCTAGAGTTGGAAATGCAGGATCAACAGATAAACAATTTTTAAATTGATAGACATTGTCAAGTTGCCTGTAAAAATGGTAATACGAGGCAGGACTTGGTGGCTCATACTTGTTATCCCAGAGCTTTGGGAGGTCGAGACAGGAGGATCACTTGAGTCTAGGAGTTTGAGACTAGCCTAGGCAACATAGTGAGACCTTGTCGCTACAAAATATAAATTAACTGAGCATGGTGGTGCTTTCCTGTAGTCCCAGCTATTGGAGAGGCTGAGGCAGAAGGATTGCCTGAGCCCAGGAAGTTGAGGCTACTGTGATCCAGAATTGTCAGCAGAACCCTGACTCAAAAACAACAACAAAAACCTATACTGCCCATCAAAAGTGGACTGGATTTTTTAAGTGTACGTATACACGATGAAATATTATACAGCCATAAAAAAGGACAAAATTAGCCGGGCTCGGTGGCTCGGCCTGTAATTCCGCACATCCCACACCTTTGGGAGGCTGAGGTGAGTGGATTGCCTGAGCCCACGGGTTCAAGGCCTGCCTGGGCAGCGAGACCTCACCTCTACAATAAATCAAAAAATCAGCCGGGCGTGGTAGCGCATGCCCGTAATTCCGGCTACTCAGAAGGCTGAGGCGGAAGGATTGCTGGAGCCCAGCAGGTCGAGGCAGTGGTGGCCGGGAGCGGCCACTGTACTCCAGTCTGGGCGACAGAGTGAGACTCCAACTCAAAAAAAAAGGACAAAATTATGGACTTCGTAGCAACTTGGATGGGTTAGAGTCTATCATACTCGGTGATCTGTCACAGAACAAAGAACTGAGTGTCGCGTATTCTCACTCATAAGTGGACCCTGAACGTCTAGCATAATACTACGGGAAAGGGATTGGCAGTAGTGGAACACTGCCAGGAGAAGGGGAACGCATAGCATCATTAAGGATGCCTGATCCTAACCTAGGCGAAGTGAGGTCCAATGAGAGGTTCAAACTTCACCTGTATGTAAGCCACTTATGTCCCCAATCCTGACTTGTACCCCACATCTTTAAAAAAAAACAGGGCTAGACATAGTGGTTCAGCACTTTGAGAGCCAGAGGCCAGAAGATTGCCTTAGCCCAAGGGTTCGAGACCAGCCTTGGCAATATGGCAGGACCTTGTCTCTACAATAAGTAAAAAATAAATAAATAAATAAAATAACTGGACATGGTGGCGTGCACCTGTGGTCCCAGCTACTTGGAAGGCTGAGGCAAAAGGATTGCCTGAGCCTAGCGGGCCAAGGATATGGTGAGCCATGGTTGTGCCACTGAATTCCAGCTGGTACCCGAGTGAGATGCCAGGTTTTAAAAAAAGGTGGTCTCAATTGATGTCCCTGTTAACAGCATATGAGGGTGCCTGTTTCCTCACACACCACCAGTGCCGCACCTTCTCAAACATTCTTGTATTTATGAGTCTGAGATTTTAATAATGTGTCCATTAACCTTAATGATTTGCAATTCTTAAATCAACTGCAATGGAGCTCTTTTTTTTCCATGTAGTCATTTGTTGTTTGCTGTTTTTAGCTGTTTCTGACCTTTGCCTGTTTTTTTTTTTTTTTTGTTTTGTTTTTGTGGGGTTATTTATCTCTTAATGCTTTAAAGTAAATTAGCTATTTGTTGTGGGCTGCAGATATTTTTTCTGGATTGTCATTTGCTTTTTCGATCTTGCTTATGGTTCTTTTTGCTGTACCAAAGCTTGAATTTATGTATATTGAGAGTATCAGGCTTTTCTTGTAGGTTTTTCCTACTCCTGTGGTGTGCATACAGCATTTTCCAGTATTGTCTTCTGAAGCTGTGTGTCATATTTTACATTAAATGCTTGATCTACCTGGAGTTCATTTGATGTAAGGAATCTTCCACTTTCCTTCGATGACTGCCTGTCTTTTTTATTTAGAGGGGCTTAATGAAGTATTTAGGGGTAAAATGTCAAGAAGTGCTTCTCTTTGAAACTTAATTGAAGAGTTGAAGCTAAATTGCAGAAAGTGTTTGTTAAAGCTAGATGGTAGATATAAGGAGGTTCATTTTTCTCTTTTATGAATATTTGCTGTTATAAAAAGCTTCCCTGCCTTTACCTCCCCTCCCTATTTTTAACATCCCAAAAGAAATCTCCTTTGCTTTTTTCCATTAAAACTTGAGAAGAAAACATTTCTAAGTTATAGTTGGGTGGGAAAGATAAGCAGACACCCTAACCCTAAACTTATTAATTATTTATCTTCTCTGCACCTGTGTTTAAGCAACAGAAGACATAGCTCCCTTTCTCTTTCCAATATTTCTTTTTTTTTTTTTTAGTCAGAGTCTCACTCTGTTGCCCAGGCTGGAGTGCAGTGTGGTAGGCTCACAGCCACCGAAGCCTCAACCTGCTGGGCTCAGGCAGTCCCTCCGCCTCAGCATTCCAAGTAGCTGGGACTATAGGCGTGTGCCACCATGCCCGGCTAATTTTTTGATTTATTGTAGAGATGAGGTCTCACCAAGTTGCCCAGGCTGGTCTCGACATGGGCTCAGGCAACCCTCTCACCTCGGCCTTCCAAAGTGCTAGGATTATAGGCACGAGCCCCCGCTCCCAGCCTTTCCACTATTTTATTAAAGGAAATTTTCAAATAGAAAAAAGTTGAAAGTATTTTACCACTAACACCCAAATATCTGCCACTTAGATTCTCTCCTTAACATCTGACTATTCTTGTCCTGTTACAAACACACCCACCATCCATCTTATGTTTTGGGTATGTATTTCAGAGTTCATGGTAGACTTCAGTACTTATTCTCCTAAGTGCTTCCCTGTGGATATTACTAAGTAGAGTTCAGTGTGTGTTTGTTTCTTGTAAGGTAGAGTTCACATCCAATGGAACGCACAGGTCTTTAGTGAACATTCAGTGACTTTTGACAAATGCCTGCATTTCTGTAAACCGAAACCCTATCAAGGTTTACCATCACTCCAGAAAGTTCTCTCATACTCCCTCCCAATCAGTCTCGGCTCCCTTCCACTCCCAACCCCAAGAGGCAACCAGTGTGCTGGTTTTTTTCTGCTCTTGATTCATTTTTCCTCTCCTGGAACTTCATGTAAATGTGGCATCTACTCTTGTTTTTTTGTTTTTGTTTTTTAAAGTCAGAGTCTATGTTGCCCAGGCTGGAGTGCAGTGGCTTGATCATAACTCAGCGCAGCCCCAACCTCCTGGGCTCAGGCGATCCTTCTGCCTCAGCCTCCTGAGTAGCTGGGACCTGTAGGCATACACCGCCACACCTGGCTAATTTTTTAATTTTTTGTCGGAGGAGGTCTTGCTATATTGCTTAGCGTGGTCTCGAATTCTTGGGCTCAAGCAATCCTTCCCGCCTTGGCCTCCCAGAGTGCTGAGATTATAGCCATGAGCCATTGCACCCAACCTGCATCTACTCTTTTGATAACATTTCTTTCCCTCAGCATAATGTTTTTGTGATTTATCCATTTTGTTGTGTGCCTCAGTTGCCCAGTATGTGAATATATGTCAGTTTGTTTATCCTTTCTCTTGCTGATGGACATCTGGACTCTTTTTAATTAAGCTATTATGAATAAAGCAGCTGTGAACATTCTTGTACAAGTCTTTTGTAGACATATGCTTTCATTTATCTTAGTTACATATTTTAGTGGAATTGTTGGGTAGATACGTGTTTAGTTGTATAGGAAACTGCCAGACCCTTCTAAGTAGCTGTACCATTTGTCGTACCACCAGTGCTGTATGAGCGTTTTGATTGCATTACATTCTCACCCAACATTTATTTGGTATTATCAGTCTTCTTCATTTTAGCTCTCTGATGTGTATGTAGTACTATCTCGTTGTGGTTTTAATCTGAATTTCCCTGATGACTAACGACATTGGACACTTGCATATACTTGTTGGCCATGTGTATGTCTTCTTTTGTGAAATGTCTGTTCCAGTCTTGTCCCTTTTTAGATGTGGTGGTTTTACTTGTTATTACTGAGTTGTAAGGGCTCTTTAGATATTCTGGGTACCAGTCCTTTGTCAGGTAGGCTGGGAGACAATTTTTTTCCCTTTCTGTGACTTGCCTGTTTTCTTGTCTTTTGAGCAAATGTTTTAAATTTTAATGCAGTCTGATTTATCTATTCTGTTCATTTATGCTTTTTGCTTTCTGTACCCTGTCCAGGAAACCTTTGTCTGTCCTCAAGTCATGAGGATATTTTCCTATCTTTTCTTGGAAAGCATTATAGTTAAAAGCTATATGAAAGCTAAAGTTGTTATGTTTAGGCTGGTGATCTATCTCAGATTAATTTTTGTGTATGTTGTGAGGTATGACTCAAGGTTAATTGTTTTCCTTATGGATTCCTATTCCATCACTATTTGTAGGGAAGATTTTTCTTCCCACATGTTTACAATCCTATATGAGTGGGTCTATTTTCAGGCTCTTTATCCTCTTCCATTGATCTGTTTGTCAGTCTTCAACTCTGTTCTTTTAAAGATAGCCTCGGAAATCCTAATGCCTTTGCTTTTCCATATAAATTGTAAAATTGGTTTTCAAAAAGTCTACGAAAAAGCCTGCCAGGATTATGATTGGGATGGGATTGAACCTAGAGATCAATGTGAATGTTGATATTGTAAAGCTATTTAGTAGCCAATCCATGAGTGTTGTATACTTCTCTATTTAGCTGCTTTTAAATTTGTCTTGGTAATCATTATTTCTAATTTATTCCTAATTTGGGTTTTCACAGTGTTATAAAATAAAATGTTTTATTTTGCTTTCTAGTTGTTTTCTGCTAGTCTATAAAAATATAATTGATTTTTATATCTTAATCTTGCATCTTATGACTGCTAAATTCACTTATTAAACAGTTGCTTTATAGATTCTTTAAGATTGCAGTAGAGACAGTTTGACATCTTTCTGATATTTGTGCCTTTTATTTCTTTTTCTTGCTTTATTACAATGTGTGAGATCTTCACCACAAAGTGAGGAGAGGCAGCATTCTTGCCTTGTTTCTAGTCTTTTCACAGTTAAGTAGAGTGTCAGCTGTCGATTTATAAATGTTCTGCACCTATTGGATTGATACGGGTTTTCTCTAACAGGTTGAATTGAAATGTGTTACCACTTCAGATGGAGACTTGCCAGTGGCTGCAGGTAGTCTTGCATTTTTCTAATAGCTGTACTTGCTCACTTCCTGAGATGATTGTTTCATCCATCCTGACTCGTTCAACCCCCACCTCGATCCTCTTAAAGCGAATACCTACTCCTACTTTAGAGAAAAGCTGATGCTCTTTCGTGGAATCTCCTTCTCTTTTCTCCTTCAGGTGACGACCCACCCACATCTGTCCCCATTTCCTCTTCTGTTCAAGTGGAGAAAGGGGGCTCTTTTCTTCTTAAAACCATTCCTAGCTGGGCATGGTGGCTCATGCTTGTGATTCCAACATTTTGAGAGGCTCGGGCGGGAGGACCACTTGAGACCAGGAGTTCAAGACAGCCCGGGCAACATAGCGAGATCCATCTCTACAAAAAATAGAAAAATTAGCCTGTAGTCTCAGCTACTTGGGGGAGGACGAGGCAGGAGAATCGTTTGAGCCCAGTTCAAGGCTGCAGTGAGCCATGTTTGTGCCACTGCACTCCAGCCTGGGCAACAGAGGGAGACCCTGTTTCAAAAAATGATGAAATGAAATACAGCCAATCTTCCTACTAGATTGCATCAATTTCCATCTTATTAAGTGGTCCGTTTCTTCAGTTATCGTGCCTGCTCCATTAGCAGTTTCTTCATCAGTATATCTAGTAGCTTCTGTTTATCTTTAGAAACAGAAATTTCCCTTGGCCATACATGGCCCTCCAGCCCCGCTCCATGTGTCTGCTTCACCATAACAACTTCTCCAGATGGTTGCCTGATGTCTTTTTCCATGTCTTCACGTCCCTTTCCCATTTCAGCTGTTCTGCCTCCACATCTTCATCGTAGTTTGTCAAGTTCTCCAGATAAGCTCCAGGTTCCCAGAGTGGATTGCCTGAGCCCGTAGGTTCGAGACCAGCCAGGGCAACTTGGCGAGACCTTGTCTCTAAAATAAAATAAAAAATAGTCGGGCGTGGTAGCACACGTCTGTAGTTCCGGCTCCTCAGAAGGTTGAGGTAGAAGGATTGCTGGAGCCAGGCAGGTCACCACTGGGGTGGCCGTGAGTGTGTGTGCCACTGCACTACAGCCTGGGTGAAGAAATGAGACTCCAACTCAATAAAAATAATAATAATAATACAGTCGATTCCCATTTTTCGTAGTAGTTGTAGTCTGTACAGTCCCTGGGAACACTGGATTAGCGAGTTCTAAACCATTGCTCCTTGGGGAGATAGAAGGTTAGATTCCCTTGAGCCTTTCTGGTCACAACGTTTTCATCAACTGATCGGTATATAACTTTGTCTTATGTGTTTGTTTAAAGACACCTTGTTTAATCTCTTGTTGACTCATTAACGTTGAACTCGTGGCAACAGCAGTAATGTGCAGGCCTGAACAAAGCTTCTCTAACATGTTTTTTCTGTCAGGCATGTCAGAACCTTCCTGCGCTTAATCATACTAAACAGCACTCGCTCTACGTGTGGGGGCCAGCAGCACAATCACCAGCAAAAAGCACAAAAATGCGAAAGCTAGACACTAAATTGCTCTAAGTAGATTGTGAAAGGGTCAGTTGTTTTTAGCATGAGAACTGAAACAAGAAGGCAGGAAAAGATGGCCTGTTGTGGCCTCGGCTGGGAGTGTGTGCACCCTGTGACTCAAACTTTTTGCCACTCGTGTGTCCACAGCGGCTGCAAACGCACTGCATGCTGGGGTCCTAAGTAGACTTCAGCAGTGAGCAGATTGACAGATACAGACTCTGGATAATGGAGATCCCACTCTGTTGGAAATACGTGCTTTTCAGGGGGCCAGTGGATTGAAGTAAGATTCGCTTATTTGGTAGGAAACCAGTTTTGTGTATGCTAGGTTCTCCTGTATGTCCCAGGCTGAGAGTTAATGAACTTCTAACTCCAACTCTTATTTCGCCACTAAAGACATGGATGCCAGGTCTTATAACTAATTATACCGAGCCAAGACCAGAATCTGATTTTTAAACTGGTTTTCCTGAAGGGCGTACCTCTCTGGGCCACCATCATATCCCGGGCTGCATACCAAGGTGTGCAGCGCCGTGGCACACGCCTGGTGGAATTTTACCAAGAGCAGTTTTGCTACTTAGATGTAGCGCTTGGGGGTTAGCAGCACTGCACCACTGAAACTGGATGTCACAAATGAGATTAGCTCATTTTCAGATGTGACACAATATGAGAGATTGGTTTTATTAAATAGTGTCTTGAAGAGTTTGGGGGCATATCCAGAATCTAGTCATAAGGTCCATTTTCAGCTGTTCAGCCAGTCAGTGTGTGAGTAGCCCCTCCTCGGTGCCAGGTGACATCAGTCCCTGGGGCACAGCTGTGAACAGGACAGGCATAGCACCTGTCCTTGGCCTGTCAGCCTAGCAGGGAACTCTGTGGTTAAACCATCGCTCAGATGCTCAGTAGTAATCGTGACGACTAGAGATGACAAGGGTGGGATGCACCTGAGCGAGGACGTGCAGCCCCAAACACTTAGCAGCCTAGCACGAGGACCTGAAGAGTAAGAGGCTAGGCAGTGATAAGGAAGGCCTTGTGCCGCTGGGCTTGTGCGGCTGGCCCCTTGATTGTAGAGATGTGGGTGGCACCTGCAGGGCACCGCTATGGAGATGTTCTTCCCAGCTCTCCTGATGCTCTGCTCACCAAGCACAGTTCTCGTCATGACTTGGTATCCACATCCATCTCTGAAGGAGAGAGGACTGATCAGAGAGCACAAGGGGCTGGTCTTTAAGGAAGTTGTTTTCACTGTAGATAATTGACATCCTGGTGAGGCATCGCTTCATCTGAGTTTTTGGCCTGGTGTCCAGGCACTGCAGTGTCCCAGAGCTAGATAGAGAGAGATGCCTCTGTTGACAGACACATGCAGAAGTCCCTGCTTGTGCATGCGAGCGAGCAGGGTCCCTCCTGAGTGTGCCCTGTGCGGAGAGTCAAGCCCTGGAGGGATTGGCACTTAGCGTGAGGTGCTGGCAGGCAGGGAAGCTGCCTCTGGCATCTCCGCAGTCGTGGCAGTCGCGTGCATTTGTGTCTTTTGAATAAAGGCTGCTCGCTGCTGTAGGAAAGACGCTTTATACCCACTGACTAGGTAAAAGTAACTGCAAACAAGCTGCTCTAAGGAGCTTAGAGTGATGTGCTCTGTGTTCCTGCCTGTCCGTCCTGAATACGGTCATGTGCCGTATGATGATGTTTCAGTCAACGCCACTGCATATGCAGCTGTGGTTCTAGAAGTTATCGCACCATATGTTTACTGCACCTTTTCCATGTTTAGCTGTTATAGTACGCGAATGCTTACTGCTGTGTTACAGTTGTCCACAGTGTTGAGTACAGCCACATGCTATCCAGGCGTGCAGCCTGGGGGCAGTAGGCTAGACCATCTCGGTGTGTGTAAATGCATCCTGTGAGGTTTGCACAGCAATGAAATCGCCTCACGATACCTTTCTCAGAATGTATGCCCTGTGCTGAGCGACATGTGATCATAATAGCCAAATCTTTTTTTAAGTCTGTGTTATGCCACTTTGGATATGGGTGACTCTTAGTCAGCATCAAGCAGTGTGTTCATACGGGGCTAGTGCTCAGCACATCAGTTGTGTCATAATAAAGCGGGCCCTTAGATCTTATAGGTTCCTAAACTGACAAGTATGTTTTCAAGTCACATCATTTGAATCTAGCATCAGATTTTACTCAAAGAAATCCTTTCAAGTCACTCTGTCATTGTTCTTCCATGTGAATTTTCACATAGAGCCATCTTTATTTATAGCAGAGACATTCCTGAGGCTTCAATTATCAGAGCCTGCTGCCTGGGGCTGTCCTGCATGGCTCTGATGTGCCCAAATGCCCCGGGCAGCCCAGGGCACTCTGCTCCACGTGTCGCTCAGGCACACGTTTGATGTGAGAACGGATTCTGCCCGTTCCCATGGAGATGTGTATGTGCTCATGTGTCCTTTTCTGATTTCAGCTGACACCGAAGACGTGTGCATTGTGGAAAGGTTGTTCTCCAGCAGCTTAGTGGCCATTGTGAGCCTCAAAGCCCCAAGGAAGCTGAAGGTTTGCCACTTTAAGAAGGGAACAGAGATCTGCAACTATAGTTACTCCAACACCATCCTGGCTGTGAAGCTCAACCGGCAGGTGAGTGACCGGCTCACGTGGCCACCTCCCAGCCCCTTGGCCTCTGCCATTCCCCTGCCACCTTGTCCCTGCTCCTTTTCTTTTTCACTCCGCCAGCCAACTCTGCTCTGTTCTCATCTCATCAGCTTTGCTGGAAGCACACCATTCCTGATGAGGGTGCTCAGCCACACTGTTCCCATGTGGGTGTCATGTGTTCCCCCGAGGGGAGGGGTGGTAGCATTGTTTTTGTATATTTTATGAATTACCTTCTTAGGCTTTTATGAATATTACTTTAAAAAAATCTGTTTAGACTTTTTTTTTCTATTTTTAGTTGTGGATTTTACTTTTATTTTGAGATGAAGGATATATTACTTTCTGTACCATCCCTGAAACTTAATAAGAACACCTGATGCCGAGAACGTGCTTGGTGAATAGCACTGGACTTTATGTCCTGAGATTGTCCCTGGCTTGTGCCGGCTCCAGGATAGCCGCACCGCCTGTGAGCACCTTCAGCATCTCGGCTTACGGTAGTGTCCAGTGTGGGGAAGGCTGACAGGTGTCGAAGGTGCACTGCAACAGCTAGGAAGTGGCATCCTGAGACGCGGGACTGGACTGAGTTGGAATCTCACTCTGTCGCCCAGACTGGAGTGCAGTGGCCGCTCCCGGCCCCACAGCCTCGCCTGCTGGGCTCCGGCGATCCTTCTGCCTCCGCCTTCCGAGTAGCCGGAATTACAGGCATGCGCGACCACGCCCAGCTGATTTTTTGATTTATTGTAGAGATGAGGCCTCGCCAAGTTGCCCAGGCGGGTCTCGAACCCGCGGGCTCAGGCATCCACTCACCATGGCCTCCCAAGGCGCGGGATGACA
The DNA here is from genome assembly GCF_000164805.1 of Carlito syrichta. Lineage (NCBI taxonomy): Eukaryota > Metazoa > Chordata > Mammalia > Primates > Tarsiidae > Carlito > Carlito syrichta. Next base: position 84,748 of record NW_007247191.1, on the reverse strand, counting down.
GGCTGAGCCGCCAAGCCCAGCAAGGAGGCCCTCTTATCTTCCACAGTTGAACTGGGACTTGGCCTGTGGCTGACAGAGCTGGTTAAAATGGGAAGTGGTCGCGTCTCGCATGTTTTTAAAATTTGAAACATAGAAATGCACACAAAAGTCTACATCCATTTTCTTCAAAGCAGGACAAGAACTTGCAGAATAATCTGAGTACAGAATAAAGTTATACCTTTTAAAAAATTCTTAGACTTTTAAAAAAATTTTCATCTTACCTGTACCTCATTCAACATCAGTTTTCAGAATCAACTTACCCTTTTTTAATTTAATGTAATTTTATTTTATTTTAAAGATGTGGGGTACAATTCAGAGTTAGGTATACAGATGACCATTATGCAGCTACCCTTGTTGATGACATGTGCCCCTCCTTTCCCTGGCAATCTCCCTCAACTACCAGTCCCCCCCAGCAGTTTTCTACTACTGCCAATCCCTTTCTTATAGTATTATGATAATTGTTAAAGGTCCACTTATAAGTGAGAACATATGCATTTGTTTCTGTGATAGATCACTGAGTATGATCGACTCTGAATCCATCCAAGTTGCTGCAAAGTCCATATGTTTGTCCTTCTTTATAGCTGCCTAACATTTCATTGTGTATATGTACCACTTTTTTTTTAATCTAGTCCAGCTTTGAAGGGCAGCATTGTTGGTCCCATGTTTTTGCTTTGTGAATAGAGCTGCAACAAACATGGGTGTGCAGGTATCTTTTTTGTAGAATGATTTGCATCCCTCTGGTATATTCCCAGCTGGGTCATATGGAAGGTCAATTTCTAGTTCTTTCAGAAGTCGCCACACTGTCTTCCAAAGAGGTTGCACTAGTTTGCATTCCCACCAGCATGTTCCTTTTTCTCCACATCCTCACCAGCATCTGTTGTTGTTTGTTTTGTTAATGATGGCCATTCTTACTGGGGTTAGGTAGTATCTCAGTGTGGTTTCTATTTGCATTTCACTGATGATGAGTGAGGCTGAGTGCTTTTTCATGTGTCTGTTGGCTGCCTGTGTATCTTCTTTTGAGAAGTGTCTATTCATGTCTTTTGCCCACTTTTTAATGGGACTGTTTGTTTTTTTCAGTTCCCTGTAGATCCTGAATGTTAGGCCTTTGTCAGATATACAACTGGCAGATATTTTTTCCCAGTGTGTGGGCAGTCTCCCTGCTCTCTTGATGGTTTTGTTGGTTTTACAGAAGCTCATCGGTTTGATGAGGTCCTACTTGTCTATCTTATTTCTTATGGTATGGTAGTTAGGGTTTTGAAAAGGAATTGACTGCCAGTTCCAATTTCCATAAGGGTGTCTCCTGTATTTTCTTAGGTTCTTATAGTTTGAGGTTTTACATTTAGGTCTTTGATCCATTTAGAGTTGATTTTTGTATATGGTGATAGGTAGGGATCCTGTCAGAAGCAACTTACATTTATCATATCTATCCCAAGTACACTTTTTCTTTCCTTCCTTGTCTCACTCTGTCACCCAGGTTGGAGTGCAGTGGCACAATCACAGTTCACGGCAGCCTCAACCTTCTGGACTCAAGTGATCCTTTGCCTCAGCTGTCCGTGTAGCTGGAACTACAGTTGCACCACCAGCAGGCCCAGCTAATTTTTTGATTTTTTTTTGTAGAGATGAAGTTTCACTATGTGGCCCCAGCTGATCTTGAACTCCTAGGCTCAAGCCGTCCTCTTGCGTCAGCCTCCCAATGTACTGGGATCATAGGTGTGAGCCACAACTCCTGGCCTCAAGCACACTTTTCTTAGCTGTAGCTTCTCAGCATATGTGATGTGAATTGAGTCTACTGGTGGGGATTCCTAGCACTGCTGGCATAAGTATCATGGGCAGGCACACCGAGCTCCGACCCCACTTGGTTGGGAGTGGAAACCCGCCGGTCCTCCAGGCCTTGCGCGCCTGGTCTGTGTGGTGTTCCAGAAGGAACTCAGCATCGTGATCCAGGAGTTGTTTAGGTGAGGATTGACGCACGTCGTCCTGGGCGTTGCTCCATGTTTGACTTTCTCTGCTCTCTGTCTCTCTTCTAGAGGCTGATAGTGTGCCTGGAAGAGTCTCTGTATATCCACAACATCCGGGACATGAAGGTCCTGCATACCATCAGAGAGACGCCTCCAAACCCAGCAGGTAAAGTAATTTGTGAGAAGAGAACTCGTTGTTCTGACTTTGCCTTTTAAAAATAGCTACAGGTGAGAGACATGTTTTTCTTATAGGTTCCACAGATGAGACAGATTTTAAAAGCACTGATCTTAAGCCAAGCTTCCTTACTACTGATACCGGTCTTGTTGACCATATAAACTCATTGGTTTGATCAACTTTTAACTTTGAAGTTACATTCAAACCAAAGTCCTTTCATCTGTTTAGAATACTGTATCACCTAAACTAGGGATTTGAGGGCACAGAACTTTTAAAAAGTACAGGGGACAAGGTTGTGTCTGCTATTTTTTATTTCCACGTGCTTTGTCAAATAAATGCTTCCTTATGTCAGAAATCTTCTGAGACCTAACTTTGCCCCTTGTCCCCTTGTGTGATTGACAGGCTTGTGTGCGCTATCCATAAACAATGACAATTGCTACTTGGCATACCCGGGGAGCGCCAGCATCGGAGAGGTGCAGGTCTTCGACACTATTAATCTGGTAAGGCTCTTTTTCTACTTGGATGGCTCTTGAAAATAAAGCTTTTTTCTGAGGATGAGCACTGCGGCGCCTTTGGCATCCTGACCTCGGCTCAGCAGTCCTGCTGTGACTCTCTGTGGACGGCAGAGCAGGCTGGCTGCCCCTGTCTCCGGATGTGCTCCTGTGTGCTCACGCAGGCTGGGTCCTAGCAGCGGAAGTGTTGGGAGGAATGTAGAAACTTCATGGGTACATTGCACTGCTTTTTCTAAAGTTGAAGCATTTCCTTGGGCCCGCCCCAGTAAATCAAGTGGGTTTGGTGTTTGTATTGATCGTAATGTGATTTTAGTAACAGCTTATTGAAGTTTTCAGCCTGTGACCACACGGTAGCACAGGGCCAGGCTGTCACTGTGTGGCAGTCATGTTTGGTGGTGTCTCCTTTTCAGAGAGCTGCGAACATGATCCCAGCGCATGACAGTCCTTTAGCGGCGCTGGCTTTTGATGCAAGTGGAACTAAACTTGCCACTGCTTCTGAGAAGGTAAGTCCCCTGTTCCCAGGGAACGCTTGTGCAAAGGCTTCCTCAGACTAACGCGGCCACGTTACAAATAGGGCTCATACCAACCAATTCACAGACAGCAAGATAGCAGCCCTTGTCAGACTGTCATGTGTGCTGCCCCAGAGGGTACGGTGCACACCACACTGGTGCCTGACGGAAAAACCAGAGCAGGGCTGTGGTGGAAGACAGAGCAGCAGAGGCGGCTCGAGTGCCCCTCATCGCCGTAGGGCTCACCCAGTGTGTGTTTGCTTTGTACAAGGAACATATGTCATGGGAGAAACTCAGTCATGAAGTGTGTGAAAAAGCCAAGACCGTGTTCTGCCAGCTGATCTGAATACGTTTCAGTGTATTTCTTTTCATTCTTTTTATTTAACAAATTTGGAGTTGTGCTGTCGGTATAATTTGTTATCCTTTTTTACACTCTATAGTAGTGTATTTCTCTAAGCTAAAAAGCATTCGGTTGTGATTTACTTAAGCATCGCCCTTTTGGGACATTTATGCTGTTTCTGATATGTTGCTGTCATAGATAGTAGTGTACTTCAGTTGTATATCGATCCTTGGTGTGTACTGCCAGTCATTAACCTCAAAGACTCCAGCAAGAAGACTTTCTGGCTTGAACGGCCAGACCCCGACACACCTCTGTCCCTGCGACACGGCGGTCAGACTCCCTCAGCCTCCGGCACGCCCGGGGGCCTCGTCCTCGTCCCCACTTGGGCTCGCCTTGCTTTTTCCTCTTCTCCCCTTTTCTCAAAGGTCCCGTCTTCTCCTGTCCCTGAGAGGGATTCCCTCTCCTGCCTGTGTTATCTCTTCGATGCCTGTCCTGCTCTTCAGGGGCCCACTGAGGAATTTTGCTTTGATTTTGCTGCTCACTGAGGCCCTAAAATATCCTTCTCTTTTAACTCATCTCACCCTTCAAACCTGCCAAGCAGATAAGCAAAAGTGAGCAAAAAGCTCCCTACCCAACTCTCCTGCACGGTTCTTTATTCTTGAACCTGACACCCAAGACCTGACATCAGGGTTTATGGGTGGCTTCTGTGTCATGAGTTGTCTTGGATCCTTTATCTTCATTACCTCATTTTGTCCCCCTCAGCATAGTAAATATTTTTCCATTTCATACCAAGGCCTCAGAGAGATTAAGCAAAGTGCCTAGAGTCGCCCAGCTAGGCAGTGACAGTGATGGGACTGCAAGCCTGACTTTGCTTCTAATCATGCTTTATGATCACAATATTACCTTGTCCTTTTCTTTTCTCTTTGGATTATGGAAATGGCCATGAAATCTATTATCCCTTGATTAATCAAAGTCTCACCATGATGTTTCTTAGTAGCTCGTACAGAGGCCTTTAGGCACTTGGTGGGATTTCAAGGCTAGTAAAAATAGAATAACTATTTTCTGGAAGGTAAAGAGCAAGCACTTGATTTGCTTTTACCCAAAATTCTCTTAGTCTGTAGGATTAGACCATCATGACCTTCTCAACCCTGCTGTGTTCCACTTGCTGGTACTCCCCATGGTCTATGACTTAATCCTGCTTTCAAGGATCTCGCAGTTATGTGGTGACAAAACAACTCTTTTTGAGTTGGAGTCTCACTCTGTCGCCCAGACTGGAGTGCAGTGGACACTCTCAGCCACCGCAGCCTCGACCTCCTGGACTCCAGCGATCCTTCTGCCTCAGCCTTCCAAGTAGCTGGAACTACAGGCGTGCGCTACCACACCCGCCTAATTTTTTTTTTTGATTTTTTTTTTTTTTTTTGAATTGGAGTCTCACTCTGTCACCCAGACTGAAGTGCAGTGGCCGCTCCCGGCCACCGGAGCCTCGACCTGCTGGGCTCCA
>NW_007247191.1:68858-79380 GCF_000164805.1 Carlito syrichta | reverse complement strand
CCACTCACCTCAGCCTCCCAAAGGCGCGGGATTACAGGCTGAACCACTGAGCCCAGCTACGAAACAACTCTTAACTAATGAGTATTACACATTAGATGTGCCATTAAAAAGTCGTATGTAAATCTCAAAGTTTAGCCTATGGTTTAGCCTCAAAGTTTAGCCTAACTAACTTTTGCCATGGTTAGTTTTATATATGGATGCGGAAAATATTTTGTCCCTAATTCTCAAGATTACAAATTTTGTTTGTGTCCTTCCATCCAGAAAGGACCACTGTCCTTCAATAACTTTTTCAAATAAACCTATTCTTGCCATAGCCTGATTTTAATAGCAATAACTGGCTAGGCTCGGTGGCTCAGCCTGTATTCCTAGCGCTTTGGGAGGCCAAGGTGAGTGGATTGCCTGAGCCCACAGGTTCGAGACCCGCCTGGGCAACTTGGTGAGACCTCATCTCTATAATAAATCAAAAATTAGCCAGGCATGGTAGCACACACCTGTAGTTCCAGCTACTTGGAAGGCTGAGGCGGAAGGATCGCCGGAGCCCAGCAGGTCTTGGCTGCAGTGGCCAGGAGCGGCCACTGCATTCCAGCCTGGGCGACAAAGTGAGACTCTAACTCAAAATAATAATAATAATAATAATAATAATAATAAGCTGGGCTCGGTGGCTCAGCCTGTAATCCCGTGCCTTTGGGAGGCTGAGGTGAGTGGATTGCCTGAGCCTGTGGGTTCGAGACCCGCCTGGGCTAGTGAGACCTCATCTCTACAATAAATCCAAAAAAAATCAGCCAGGCATGGTAGCGCATGCCCGTAATTCCGGCTACTCAGAAGGCTGAGGCGGAAGGATCGACGGAGCCCAGCAGGTTGAGGCTGCAGTGGCCAGGAGCGGCCACTGCACTCCAGTCTGGGTGACAGAGTGAGACTCCAACTCAAAAAAATAAAATGAAAATAATAATAGTAATAATAATAATAATAGCTATAGTATCCAATTGCGTGACTACAATTTATGCAGTTAATTTAAGTAGTTCCTTGGTGTTCTACATTGAGGTAATCTGTTTTTTACTATTTATAAACTTATCAGATATTCTTAAGTTTTGTATTTAACAGTTTGGACTTTCTAAAATGTGTATGGTATGAAGTCGAATGTTGAGTAATTCTTTCTAACCCACAAATCTGAATTGCCACCTGTTTTAAAGTTTTCCTTTCTGTTCTATCAGTCTTTTCTTTTTGTGCTATTTAAGACTATCACTTGATAGCATTCATTTAATATTCAGATGTTGAAAGTCCTGTTCCTTTTTATTTTCTTGGCTACACTCTCTTATTTATGCTCCCAGATGCTCACATTCTGTCTCACTCATCCACAGATCTTGTGTTAGCTTATCTGGGGAAAGGAAACGGGACAGTTGACATATTGAAGATGCTTCATGTCAAAGCAGGGAGTGCTGGGTCCCATGTCGTCCTATTTTCATTTGTCTTAGTAAAAATGTTCTTGAGATATGTCTTGTTTTGTAAGCTTGGATTTACTCCTTTTAAGGTTTTTGAGATTTTCACCTAGTCCATTCTCTTGGTCAGTAACGCAAGAGTGGCAGGACAGAACTTCAGTGGCCACTGGAACCACGTTAGCCCCTGGAGTTTAGCGAGTGCTTGCCAGCATGCAGTGCACAGTTGCAGGTTTTATTTTTAATGGCTTAAACTGTAAATGACTTGGAAAAATAGAAGTATCATATTCTACTTTCTACTTCAAGACTGGTTAAAGTAAGTCGTAAGTTACAGTAGATTGATTTGAAGAAATCTTAACAGTAAGTCAACCGAAGAATAGGGAACATTACTGTGTGCTTGTGGCAGCAAGTCTGGAGGTGACGTGCACAGGGCTCCTCCCCCTCCCTGCCCAGGAGCCCACACCTCCCTCTAGGCCCCAGGCAGATCTGTCACTGGAAATGAGCACTGGTTCGTTTGGAATCTGCTGTGAAAGACACAGAAAAAGTCTATTTTGACTCAGCTAAAATTCTTTCTTCTTTCCCTGCTACAGGGGACCGTGATTAGGGTATTTTCCATTCCAGAGGGACAAAAACTCTTTGAGTTTCGGAGAGGAGTTAAGAGGTAAAGTATATAAATCTCCAGTCTTGATTCTGGAGGTTATATTTGCATTTCAGTTCTATATTATCTGTGACCAAACAAGTGGTAACTTTTAAAGAAACACCAGGAAAACTCCAATTTAATTCAAAAGCATTTTCAACCCAGCTGGACTACCAGTGGAGATTTCGGAGCAGTCTCATCATGGGAGTTAAAGAACGCACACAAAAGCAAACCAGGTTTTCCTTTGTCGGCAGTCCCTCCTGGATGGAGAGTGGTGGCCAGGTCACCCGAGAGAGAGCCTGGAGCTGCTGCCTAGCCAGGCAGGCCCTCTGACACCACGCAGCTTCTTGGCTGCGTGAGGTGGCAGGAAACAGACCTCACCCTGTGTGCGCTCTTCTCTTTGGCCTCTGCTCTCTGAGAACCTGCGCCAGCCCCCCCACATCCCCTTTCAGTCTGGAGGTCCCTCACCTCCCCCATCCAGGCACGAACCTTCCTGCATCTGCACATAGCTCTCGCCTCCAGACTTCTGCCCTGGCGGCAGGAATGTCCCTCCACGAGAAGCAGCCGAGCAGACGAGGCCCAGGCTCCAGACCAGGGCCACGGGTCAGACCTCTGGCCGCCACTTGTGGCTGCGTGGCCTTGGCCAGCAGTACTCAGCCGGGGGCCTCTGGTTCCGCAGCAGACTGGAATGGCATCAGTGGTGCCTCCGTCCCTGAGGCTGGTCGTTGGAGGAGGAGGTGCCTGGCGTCAGAAAGGGTCCCAAGCACCTCAGCCCCTTCCAGCGCCTGCCTGCTGCTTGCCATGGCCTTCCCTCCCTGCTTCCTTCCAGGTTTCTCTTGCTTTGCGTCTCCCCCTGCTGTGCCGGTTTCGGCCCTGAGCCTCCCCGCCCCACGCCCTACCTCCGTGTCTGTGTGCGTTGCCGACTCCAGTCTGGAAGTCTAGCCAGCTTCTTTCCTGAGGTGGGCCCTTACCTCTCCTGTCCGCTGGGCTTTGGGTACCTTGGACCCAGCCCCAGTGTGCCCTGTCATCCCTCGCATCTCTCGTCTCGGTAGACGCCCTTGGCCACCTTCCTTGCGCCCGAGCCAGAGGGACGTGGCTTGCTTCCTTCCCCCCATTCCTTGAGTCCTGTTAGCTCCCGTCCATTGGGCTCTTCTCCCTCCTCCCTCCTCCTTCGTTCACTTCTCCCTCAACGGCCACTTCTCCCTTGTCGCCACCCCCACACACACCTCCCCTCCACCTGGCCGGGAGCCTCCCTAGTTTCGGCTGCTTCCCTGGTTTCCTCCAGGCTGTTCTTCAGACATGGACTCAGCTGCTCTTTGAAGGCGTGAATATGGTCAGATTACACCCCGTTAAAACCGTACCCTGCTCTCCGGACACCCGCAGAGTTAACTCCAGGCTCCTTGCATGGCTTCCTCCGCCAGCCATGCCTTCCCAGGCTGGTTCGACTCCACTTGCCCTGAGCCCCGTTTTAGCCATGCTGCACGCTCAGTTTCTCGGAAGAGCAGCTCTGTTCTTTGCTGGGTCTTGTGTGTGCTGTGTCTTGTGCTCATGTGCGGGTCTGGTCGCCTGGCCAGCCTCTGTAAACCCTCATTGCATGTCGCATGTCTCCCTCCAGGAGGCCTCTTCCAGACCTCCTGTGGGGGCAGATTCCTTGCCCTGCACTTCTCTGATGCCTTCCACTTGTGCTTTTCAGCCCTCTTTTGCTTACAGCGAGCTTGACATCTGACTCCACCCCCATTAGGGTGAGAACCCTTCCTGTCCACCTGATCTCCACAGCTTGAGCGCAGTGGCCAGCAGTGGCCAGTGCGTTGCAAATGCCCAGTAAATGTTTATTGACTTGATAAAGCCCCCAGCATTACCGAGGGAGCTAAAAGTAGCTTGTATTTCTAGGGTTTTGAGGAAGTTCCCATTCTTTTGATGGCTTGGCATTTTCACAGTGATTTGTAAGATGTACTGTAGAGACTTAGCATATGAAACTTCCCTCCGGGCGTGGTGAGCATCACTGTGATTGAAATGATTGGGTCTTTTCTTTTACTAACCTCAGGGCTATAGATTCATCCTAATTCAGCTAGAAATGGTTTACTGGGCCCAGTTCCTTTTGTTATTTGGAATCACAAGGAGAGTTGGCTGCTTGCGGATATATGAAAGACTTGCTCCTCTATGCCATTACCTCTCACTTTCCTCTCAAGAACACTTTGAGAGCCGGGCTCAGTGGCTCAGCCTGTAATCCCAGCACTTTGGGTGGCTGAGGTGAGAGGATTGCCTGAGCCCGCGGGTTCGAGACCCACCTGGGCAACTCGGCAAGACCTCATCTCTACAATAAATCAAAAAATTAGCCAGGCGTGGTAGCACGCACCTGTAGTTCCAGCTACTTGGAAGGCTGAGGCGGAAGGATCGCCGGAGGCCAGCAGGTCGAGGCTGCAGTGGCCGAGAGCGGCCACTGCACTCCAGTCTGGGTGACAGAGTGAGACTCCGACTCAAAAAAAAAAAAAGAACACTTTGAGAAGACGGCTAGAGAGGACCGGAAAGTATCAGGAAACTGGGTGTGCCATGATGGAGCTTTTCTTCCCTGGCACCCAGTTAAGCCCCCGGAGGATGTTGCTAGTCCCTCGCCAGAGGGTGTGTCTGGTCGCCTGTAGAAGTACAGGTCTCTGACATGCTCGCTCCCCCCAGGTGTGTCACCATCTGCTCACTGGCCTTCAGCATGGATGGCATGTTCCTCTCTGCATCCAGCAACACTGAGACTGTGCACATCTTCAAACTTGAGACTGTGAAAGAAAAGTGAGTTGCAAGTACACGTTTGTTTAGAGAAATACGAAGCACTTTGTCCCCGCTTCCTGACTGGGTGAAAATGGAGGCACAGAGCCATCCTGTCCCAGCATTTCCAGGGAAGGCCCGGGGTTGTCATGAGACCGTTGGTTCACACAAGGTTCTTAGTGGAGCAGCATGCTGGAAACTGAGTCCCAGCATGAAGCCCAACGGTCCAGATGGACACCTCCTAGTCAGGACAGAAGTCCCCTTCAGACGCCCTCGTAAATAGAAATGCGGGTGATGAGCATTAGGCAGCCCACCGGGGTGAGCACTGCCACGGCTGAGCCGAGAGGTGGAGCAACTAACTTAATTCTCTGTTACTTCACTGAATTTGTGTGGTGAAGGGAGGGCTACCTTCTCCTTGCATTTTAAAAAACATCCTCCAGGATCATTATTATGTATGTATTCTGTGTCTTATTCAAAGAGTGCTTATGATAACATCAGCATGCAAAAGATAAAAACCTGCAAAGTACACGGGCAGTGGGAAGATAAGCTTGGGGTTTGTACTCAAGGTTGTTGGAGGCTTCCCATTACAGAGATCTAGCGGGGCCAGCAACTAGGCCCTAGACGGCTGCACGTCCCAACACAGGGGGAAGCCACTCAGAGGGGGTGCCCTTCCTGCACTAGAACCTGAGCACCTGCTTCCGACCCTCCCCAGAGGATGCCAGTGATGCCCCCAGGGCCTGAGTGGCAGTGTATTTCCACCAGCCCCTTTTTTCTGTGGAGGATGGGGGCTTCACTCTCGGGTTTCAGAGCTGTGCGTTTTTGGGAGGGTGGCGTGGTGGTCTTCCCAGGGAAAGATCCCACTTCTGGCGACATTTCCTTCCAGACCCCCGGAGGAACCCACCACCTGGACTGGGTACTTTGGGAAAGTGCTCATGGCTTCCACCAGCTACTTGCCTTCCCAAGTGACAGAGATGTTCAACCAGGGCAGAGCCTTTGCCACAGTCCGCCTGCCATTCTGTGGCCACAAGAACATCTGCTCACTAGCCACGTGAGTAGGGATGGCGCCTGCCTTCCTTCCCACCCGAGTACCACGGGCCAAGAGGCCAGGTCACAGTGGCTTGCTGCAGAGCACCTGAGGCAGCGGTTCGCCGTCCCCTTAGCGTTTCTCCTGACCTGAGGGTAGTCAGCCAGCTTGGTAGAAGTTGGACTTAATCAAGGGTTACACGGAACGGACGGAGCTGTAACGTGCATTCTCTGTGGTATTCTAATTCCAAATATCTTCCTCAGTCTGTTTTTGCTTACAGTATCTAATGTTAATGAAAAACATGAAGCCAAACCATGTGAGCTGGCCAGTGTATACCCTCAGCCTCCAGAGACAGCAGTGTCACAGTTTAGGGCTTTCCATGCGGCTCTGGAGTGCGCTTCAGAATGCACACAGAGTCTGGATGTCATTTTGACTGTCTGAGGTGTCACTGTGGGAACAGATATCTTTAAGTTCAGTGTTAGCAGATCTTTGTGGTTCCATGATTCTTGTCAACATTACTTTCCATCCTTGTTATAAGCCTAGCATAGGTGAAAAAGGTCTAGCCCAGGTGAAAATAACCATTCTTAGGATCACAGAACCGCGAGGCTGGTTTTATCCTGTTCTCTTCCCCTTTGGTATTCAGGGCTTCTCACACGAAGCCTGTGTCCTTGGCCTTGACAGTCTGCACCCCACGTGGCGCATTGGTGTGTGGTCACTGTACTCCTGTGTGTGGTAATGCGCCTACACACAAGACTAGATTTGTGCTTGTTTGGGTGGATTTCTTCCTGAGCCCTGCCCAAGGCAAGCTGCCAGCGTCGGAAGACACTTCTCGTGACAGTCATGGTCTAAATTGGCTGCTTTTGCTTCCACTAGAATTCAGAAGATCCCCCGACTGCTGGTGGGAGCCTCTGACGGGTACCTGTACATGTACAACCTGGACCCCCAGGAGGGCGGCGAGTGCGCCCTGATGAAGCAGCACCGGTGAGTGTGCCTGCTGGCCGTCGCTTCTCAAAGCTTCACTGCACTCTGCCAGGCGGTTGTTTGGGTGCCTGTTGTATGTTGTGTGTCTGTTCATTTCCTTGGAAACCAGTGACAGTAGGGGCGGGTTCCAGCGTGGCTGCCTGTGCTATTTAGGGACCCGCCTTCCCAGGTCAGTTGGTTCACCTTGTGACTGGGGTCATGGCCACACTTGGTGGCAGATCCCCCACACGTGCTTTCAGGGTCCCACCCAGAGACCGGGTGCAGAGGTGAGGAGTGGCCGGAGCTGCCCTGGTTTTGGCCTGTGGAGAGGGAAGAGAGGCCTGGCCCTCTTCCTGAGGGCAGGGCTTAGCACGTTGGCGGGAAGGACACAGCAGGTGTCCTCCCCAATCGCTTGTGGGTTATCTCACTGTCTGATAAGATTTGCTCTTTAAAAGGGAGAGTTAATGTGTGTTAATTACTTGGGAGCTAGTGAAGTTTTATTTTCTGTCTTACTCCGGTTTATTATCAAAAAGTTCTAACAACAGCACTGTAATCAAAGGTTGGAAGTGCGGGGTGATTTTTTTTCAGTGGTGAATTTTAGTTATGATCTCTCATCTTAAAAATGATCTGAAGCCGGGCTCAGTGGTACAGCCTGTAATCCCACGCCTTGGGAGGCCGAGGTGAGTGGATTGCCTGAGCCCGCGGGTTTGAGACCTGCCTGGGCAACTTGGTGAGACCTCATCTCTACAATCGATAAAAAAATCAGCTGGGCGTGGTAGCGCGCACCTGTAGTTACAGCTACTTGGAAGGCTGAGGCGGAAGGATCGCTGGAGCCCAGCAGGCCAAGGCTGCGATGGCTGGGAGCAGCCACTGCACTTCAGTCTGGGTGACAGAGTGAGACTCCGACTCAAAAAAAAAAAATCTGAAATTGCCTCACGAGGTATAACTTTCCTCATCAGGAAAAATACTAGAAAGATGCAAAAGGGGGTGCTTTTAAAGTCCCCACAGTGTGACAGACTCTAGAGAGTCCTGCTTGGCGGAGGCGCCACGCGGTGCCCACAGGAAGCGGGTGGCCGCGCTCGGGGCTGCCCTGACGGAGGCGCTGAGGTCTGTGTGTGCTTTCCTCCTCCGCAGGCTGGACGGCAGCATGGAGACAGCCAGTGAAATCTTAGACTCCGCCTCCCACGACTGCCCGCTGGCCGCGCAGGCCTACAGCACAGCGGTCGCTAAAGGTACTTGTGTGCCTTCGTCTCCGACGAGACTTGGTAAGGGGCATGACGCAAACCTGGAAGGTAATTGGAGCTGCTGCCTCCCGCGGGTGCCCACAGGCTGACTCTCAGCAGCACCTCTCCCCCGTCGCGGGGAAGGGACGGTTCCGGGAACGAGGCGAGCTCTCCTGAGGCCTCTCAAGGCTGAAGTCCTGTTCTTTACTTTTGAGGAAAAATGGCGGTCACGGCTCAGATGACTTTGGATGCACACAGGTTGTGCCCTGGCATGCCGCCTCCCGGCTCAGATGCTGCCCTAAAGGCCTTGCCAGGCATTTGGCCTCAGCCTTTCCCCTCCACCTCTTGCATCACCCACAAGCTGTGTCTTGACCCCCCTCTCCCCGGTGTCAGGGCCCTGGAAGGGACAAGGGCTGTAGGGGGGTGAGAGCAGCAGGGGCCCCTATGTGGCGCGACAGCTGGTCAGTACGACGCAGACACAGGCAATCCTCCGCCGTGGCCACTCACGCCACGGCGCCACCTGAGCCCGCAGGCAACCGTGTAGTCTGCCCCACGTGAGTGAGCGCCTGCTCGCCACTGTTCCTGCTGAAACCGTGCTTTCAGAGCCCTGCTGCCCACACATCCCTGGCGGCGTCCTCTAAGGTATCCAACGGTTGGAGCGTTCGTTCCTGTTCCCCGTTCTCTGAACAGAGTTTGCGGCCATCCCTCAGGCCGCCCTGTTGACTGTGCCAGCATCGTGCTGACATTTATGGATGTTGGAGAATAAAATAAGTGACTTCATCTTGAGCTGTCTCAGGCTGCAGAGACCTTGGAGTTAGCAAAGCCCCGAGAAAGTGTTAACTCGGGCTACAGTTCATAAGCCCACACCAGGGGTTCCACAGTGCAGTCACAGGCTGTTCCCTGGGGTGTGCGTTGTGTCCCAGCCCTTGGAGGGTGACCATGTTGTCTCTTTGCAGCCTACACAGACGACCTGGGTGCCGTGGGCGGCGCTTGTCTGGAGGATGAGGCCAGCGCCCTGCGCCTGGATGAGGACAGTGAGCACCCGCCCATGATTCTTCGAACTGACTGAACTTGACCTGTGACCTCTGACCCGGGAAGCCGCGAACACTGGCTTGACAGAGGACTTTGTGCATTGCTGCTACGAACTTTGACCTGAGCTGGGGGAGAGGATGGCAGAGACTTTATAAAAACAGATTGTAGTGGTAGTCTAACTCCATACTGTTGAAAAATACATCGTTTTCACTTCAGTGGCTTTAATCCTGCTTATGAATTTTAGCTTTTTGTTTGTTTTCTCTTTTTGCCAAAATTAACTGTTTGGTGAAGCCCTCAAAACCTCCTTGCTTTGCATGCATGAATGTGCCAAGCCAGCATAGGAGAGCTAGAAGCCACTTCATGACAAGCTGCAGCTGTTTGGTTTTTGACATCTGTACATAGTGCCACGTGCAGGAGCCCGTGGTGTCTGCGGGGTGTTCTGGTGGCCAGGGCTGGTTCTGTGGCTGCGAGGCTCGTCTGTGTGCTGGGCGGCCAGCGCCTGGCCTGGGTCCGCTCCTGGAGCCCCACCTGGACCATTTTCTTCCATTTTATTTTGTTAATTAAATTCTTTCCAAATTGGATTCTTCTGGGACTTCTTCCGTGGTGGGCTTTGGTTTCTGATCTGGTTTTCCATGTGGGTACTGGAGGGAGCTAAGTTCTTTCTGATACTGAAACCTTCCTTTGAGGCAGCAAGCGAGAGTGAGAGGCTGCCTGGCTCCCTGGAGCACAGGGAAGCAATTTCCATTATGTGTGATTAAATGGCCTGCTCTTCCCTTCCGTCCTCCTGTTGAATAACTGTGTGACCCGTTTTTTAAGGCAGGCTTGTAGCTCCGCCCGTGCCCGAGAGAGCACAGAATCAGACTGTGGGGGACGTCCTTGTCCTCACAGCCTGAGCCCCACTGTCTGTCGGGGCCCCTCTCGCCATGTGAGGGACGGTGGAACAGGCGGCCACAGAGCACGGCGGCCGTGGCCACCTCCACCGGGGAATGTGCCTTTTCTGTCTCCGTCTTGTGGAGTGTGGCCCGCAGAGGGGTGGAAGGTGGGGGTGGCGGGTCTCGGTGTCTGCCACGAGCCCTTGACCATCTTCTGCGAAGCCAAACAACCTCTCATAAGAGCAGGGAGACATTCCACAGACTGACAATGCATGGTAGGCAACTCTATATCTGACAGAGGCCTAACATCTAGGATCTCCAAGGAACTCAAACGCGCCGAAAGGAAAAAAACAAACAGCCCCATTAAAAAGAAGACATATGAGCAGCCAACAGATACATTTAAAAAAATGCTCAGCTTCACTAGTCATCAGAGAAATGCAAATTAAAACTACACTGAGACACCACCCAACACCATTCAGGATGTCCATCATAACTCAAAAAACACAGATGCTGGAGAGGATGTGGCGAAAGGGAACACTTCTGCACAGCCGGTTGGAGTGTAAACGAGCACGGCCTCTGCAAAA
>NW_007247191.1:62794-68838 GCF_000164805.1 Carlito syrichta | reverse complement strand
GTCCTGGTGCTTGCTCCAGGGCTGCTTGCTGAGGGCCCTGGCCTGTGGTAAACCCTGAAATGCAGGGCAACCAGAGCAGCCCTGGCAGCGCAGGTGTCCCCGGAGGAGTGGCGTGCAGCCTCGGAGGGTGTTTCCACGGGCAGCCAGGAAAGGTGTGCGTGTCTGTCCTGGACTGTCAGCAAAATGGGGTCCGTCGTGCAGCCCAAGTAGACCGGAGTGTGCTGAGGCGGAAGCAGGCTGTTCTTTTCCGGGGAGCGCGAAGAGCCGAGCAGGACGCAGCTTTGCCTGCACCAGAGGCTTGTGGCGCAGGACCCCAGCGTTCTCTCCAGTGCCTGACCCGTGATCTATTTGGAGTCCCGAACTTGGGCTTCTTGAGAACCAAAGAGCTGCATGTCAAGTTCTGTGTCAGATGTTGCTAGTTTTGGTGCCTGCTTGTTGACTTTTGCACATGTGCTGGTGTGAAGGGTCAGATCTACACTGCCAGGTCTCTGTCGTCTTCTTTGGGGCTAGTAGTTCTGGATGTTGGAAGTTCACTTCCTTCTCTCAGCTCAATTTTATGCACTTGCAGACAAGGCAGTTCAGAAGGATGGCCTCTGATGTCTGTGGCACCTGCCCACCTCCCTCAGGTGGCCCTGGGTGCTTTCCCTCCCAGACCACAGGAGCCCTATGGCGGCCTGGGTGGGGTCTGCCTGTGTGTCCCAAGCAGGAGAATGAGGTTTCTCAGCTGAACAGGATGAGAGAATGGACAGATGTTTGCTGATGACCAGACCACATGGGAGGATTTCCTTTTCCTGTCTCTGCCACGGGCACCTCTTCTGTGCTCGAACCATGCTTGAACCACCGAGTCTAAGCAAGTCCCAGCGTCCCGCAGGCCTGGGGCAGGCGTGGAGCCACGGGAGGCAGGACAGCCAGAGCTGTTGTGTGTTGTTAGCGGACGTCTTACTGCCATGCCAGAAACTAGACGCAAGGGACCCTGAACCAGACAACACAGGCACGCATTTGCCGAACTCCAGACTGTAACCAACGTTCATTCTGAAATTATATCGTGTGTTTCCAAGCCTCAGGAAAAGATGGTGGGGGTGGGGGGTAGGAAACAAAACCTGGAGATGTGTTTAATGGACTCTGTGAATTGGGACCAAACCTTTTGTATTTCCTAAAACAAGGAGTCGCGAGTCGGGTCGAACCCGAAGTCACAACTGAAATCAGCCCTGCTCTGCCAACCTGCCTAGCTACGTGAGCGTGCAGGTCACCTGGGAGCTCCGTGTTCTGGATCGTTTGGCAGGACTCGTCCTCACCTCGCAGGGCTGCTGGGAGGTTTGAGGCCGGGTCCTGCAGCACCCAGCTTGGTGCCTGGCCAACAGTGGGCATCCAATAAACGCTGAAAAAGAAACTGGTCTCCTGGAATTAAGCACATGGTTTTGGTCCGTTCTGGTCTCTGCACACAAAGCTGGGTGTGAAAGAGGTGACAAGGAGCGTAAGAAGCAGATCCACATTTGAGATTCTGCGTGCCTTTCCTCTTCCTTAATTCCAAGAATAGGCAGTAGCTGGTGTGAGTCGGGCTTGGAGGTGGTCGGCCTGCGAGGCTTCCTGGGTCTCGGAGACCGAGCACCACCTGCTGCGGCTGGTCGGGGCTGCAGTCACCCCGTATACAGGCCAGTCGCCACCCAATCTGAGTCGGCAGGAACCTGGGAGCCTCCACCCTCATCCTAGAGCAAATCCTCTTCTGGGCCAGGATGGGCTGAGACCACTGTCTTCTCAGCTCCCCCTAGAGCGGCCTGGCCCGCCCCTCTCAGGGGACCTGGGCGTTTCATGGCTGCCACTCCCTGCCATGGAGAGGGTCTGAGGAGGAGAGAAGAGAAAAAACCTTACCTTCTCCACAGCCAGCTGTGGGCCAAGACTGGGTGGGACACTTTGGTCACAGCTTGGCTAAGGAATTGGGACAGTGGGAGATGAAGGTGTGCTTTGCCTGGGCATCACACTGGCTGTGAACCACACTTGTTTTGTTTATCCCCTGCCCTAAATCTTTCTGGACCATACTTTTGCATGCAGAAATGGTCGAGTCACTAGTTTGAGAGATACATGTGACCCGGTAGCTAGCAGACCCGGAAATCCAAGCATAGTGTTTTACAAATGTACCTGGTAATTCTCAAACTCGAGGCAGATAGGTGCAAACGTGTGGTTTTAGTTCTGTGGCATCGGAAATGTAAAAAGAAAGGGCTCTAAAGCCATGGTGTTCTGCTTGGGAAAAGTGCTTTATAAAGAACTCTGGTGCATGACTGGTGTATTGGAAAATACATCATGATAGCTATTGACCAAGCAGATAGGTTTTCCTGATGTATATTTTAGTTCTTACCCAGGTTATAATCCTTGACCTGTGTTATATCTTTTCATTCTCTGGATTCAGTGAAGCACAAAAGAAAAAAAAAATTCTGGTTTGAGGTGTGACCGGCAAATTTTATCCCTCCTGGTACCTGGCTAGGAAAAGCTCTAACTTGGAAGAATTAAATCTTTCTAAAGTTCAGAATTTAAAGAGGATGCTTTGATTCCTCACTCCTGTATTGTTTGGCTTTTTACTGAATTTTAATTTGAATACATTCCTCTGGACATTTTTGTCTTAGGCGAAGCTGTTGGTAGATGCTACCACTGTATAGGGAAAAGTGGGGAGAAAGAGAGAGAGTGTGTGTGTGTGTGTTTCTGAGCCACAGGTAAACATGCCTACTGGTGCATTCCCCACCAAATCCGATGGAAAGCCCATTGGTATTAGCATTTTATAACTGCATGAAGAAATTAAAACTAAGCAGGGCATGGAGGCTTATACCTTTAATCTCAGGACTTTTAGAAGCTGAAACAAGAGTGTTGCTTGGGGCCAGGGTCCTGCTCTAGTTCAGCCTGGCAGCACAGCAAGACCTTGTCTCTCTACAAAAATAAGACATACAAATAGGCATAAGGCGTGTGCCTGTAGTCCCAGCTACTTGAGAGGCTGAGGTGGGAGGATCACTTGAGCCCCGGAATTCAAGGCTACAGTAAGCTATGATTGTACCACTGCACTCCAGCCTGGGTGACAGAGCAAGACCTGTCTCAAAAACAAAAAATATCTGGGTGCAGTGTATGCACCTGTAGTGCCAGCTACTTGGGAAGCCAAGGGGGTAGGATCGCTTGAGCCCAGGGGTCCAAGGCCAGCCTGAGCAGCAGAATGAGACCCTGTCTCTAAAAATAAATTAATTTTAAAACATTTTCTGGGTGCGATGGCTCAAGCCTGTAATCCTAGCACTTTGGGAGGCCAAGGCGAGAGGATTGCTTGAGCTCAGAGATTCGAGACCAGCCTGAGCAACGTGAGTGTGCCACCACACTCCAACCTGGGCGACAGAGTGAGACTCCAACTCAAAAAACAAAAAAAAAGTAAAACCTGTGTTCTATGTTTTTATTCACTGACTTACTGCCTCCTCACAGGCTGTATATGTAATTTGTGTCATACTGTGCTGTAATTCTACCTAGAATATTATAGCAAAATATCCACCCTGAAGCCTGACTAAAGTCTTGTAAAAGTTTTCATGCAGGGTTGGCTTTTGTCCTCTGTGAAACGTCACACAGCTCTTTCTACTAGAACCCTCGGCCTTATCCGAGAAACTAACCTGAGTCTCCCAGGATGGAAGAATTGTCGTGCAGGCAGGGCCTCCTGGGGTCCCTGCAGCTGCATGCTGCTGTCGGCCTGTGGTTGGTGTGTACAAGGGTACAAGGGCCGAGGGGACAGGATGGCCTCGTTCGGCCCACATTCAAGCTGGGACCACACTTGGAGGGTGGCTTTCTGGGCAGTGTTCGGCCGTTTCAGAAACAGCATCGTGCGTCTGCTTCCTCACCCCCGCCCTTCTGGCCTGGTGGTGTGTGCTTGCCATCACAGGCCGTGTCTGTCTGGGTCCTGCCCCCCTGCACGGGGCCCGGGGGTCACTAGTGAGCGAACTGCTTGCAGAGCGTCCACCTCGTGCATCGGCGAGTGGCTCGATTCAGGAGGGCGCGACCTCCGAAAGGGCAAAGCCATACGAGGGCTTTGTGGCCGTGTTACCCTGGGCTGTGGCCACTGTCCTGCCAGCAGATGCCAATGTGGTGTGTCTTTCCTCAGGGACATATAGGAGTTTGTGACTGCAAGTGCTGGTTATGGGTGCTGGTGGTGGCTTTCTGTTTTTGTGTTGGAGTCTCACTCTGTCACCCAGACTGGAGTGCAGTGGCACGCTCCCGGCCACCGCAGCCTTGACCTGCTGGACTCAGGCAATCTTTCTGCCTCAGCCTTCCAAGCAGCTGAAACTACAGGCACGTGCCAGCATACCCAGCTAATTTTTTGATTTATTGTAGAGTCAAGGTCTCACCAAGTTGGCCAGGCTGGTCTCAAACCCCTGGCATCAAGCGATCCTCTCGCTTCCACCTCCCAAAGTGCTGAGATTACAGGTGTGAGCCACCACACCAAGCAATGCTAGTTTTCAAGGTGACTTTCTCCTGATGCATTAACTTATGCAAAGATGCCCTCACTCCTTGTGACAGCCAAGAGAGCGTACAGGCCAGTGACCTGGGAGCCCAGCAGTGTGGGCCTCCGAGCTGCCTTCTCCCTCGGAGGTCGCCTTGGTGCCCTCACCCTTGACCTTCTGCTCCGTTTAGTGGCAAATCTGCCTGAGCCCTGGACGGGAAGCACTCGGGCCAGAGTCCAGCAAGGGCAGCAGAGCCCCCCGGCCGGCCACTGGCTCGTCCGCTCACACCGAGCCACGTCCGGAGGGGAGTGATCGGTCAGGATTAGGGAGCTCGGCCTGACACGTCGCAGTGCTTACGCAGTAGAGAACATTCTCGACTCCAGCCTTCGGCTTTGGAAAGGATGCCCTGGAGATGCCCTGCTCAGACCGGCCCTTTCGCGAGAGCCAGCCCTCGGATGAGCCTGTCCGTCAGACCAAGTGAGTTTTAAAGCCAGCCCCGGAGTGCTCCCTGGCCGCCCTGTCACCCATCGAGACCCGGCGTGACACGGGGGAACGCGGGGGCGGCAGTGGGATTGCCGGCTAAGACAGCGCCCACATCCACATGCCTGCTTGTTCCCCGTGGCTGCTGGTGCTGCAAGGGCCCGGCGCCCCCGGGCTCCCCTCGGCGTGTCCTTGGTCACCCGTGCTGGTGCCTGAGGAGGGCCTGCCTCGGTGGAGATGCCAGGGCGTGTGGTGTGGTCACTCAGAGCGCTCAACTCAGGAGGGTACGACCTCCAAAAGGGCAAAGCCGCACGAGGGCTTTGAGACCGTGTTACCCTGGGTTGTTCGCTTCCCAGGGACCCTCCCTCACGTCCATCCTGCTGGGAGACCGGGCAGGTCACGGGAGGCGGAAACGTCCGTCACTGACGTGGTGTATGAACCCACCGTGTTCGGTCTGTTGCGCGTGGGGCCGGCCCGACCTTCTGGTGAGAGCTTACTCCCAGGTCTGTGCCGTGGCAGGATGGAAGGTTCTTCTGTTTCACAGCATCTACGCTTTCTCTAAATTAAACAAGTTAATGTCTTTGAAAATATAGAAATACTCTAGTGTACAGGTGCTGCGGTCACCAACTCCTCCTCGGCGAGTTTTTCCTCCTTGGTGGGTGTCTCGAGATCCCCACAGCAGGTGCCCAGAGGGCTGGACGAGACCCATCAGCACCCAGGAGGTCCCCAAATCTTACAACTCGGGGCTCTGCCTTGAGCAGGCAGTTCCTCTCACGGCCACTAGATGGTGGAAGTCTCTCAACCGTGCACCCCGCAGGGCTGGCCGGCTGGGTGGACAGGCCGGTCCCTGGCCGGGCCGGTGGTGTCCCTGGGGCTGGACGGTCACCCCCAGGAGCTTTCTCACTCTCAGTAAGAAGAGGGCAAAGATGAGTTGGTTGAGGAATTGAGGCCTGTCTTCCGGATTTGGAGTCGATCATAGTGATCTAGCACAGAAACAAAGAACAGAGTTCTCTCTGTTCTCACTCATTAACGGAACTTGAACAATTATAATGCTATAAGAAAGCGATTGGCAGTAGTGGGAAACTGTCAGGGGAGGGGGGGTGGGAC
>NW_007247191.1:48135-62465 GCF_000164805.1 Carlito syrichta | reverse complement strand
GGCCGGGAGCGGCCACTGCACTTCAGTCTGGGCGACAGAGTGAGACTCCAACTCAAAAAAAAAACAACACTTTTTAAACAAATTTTCAGAAATAAAAAGAAAAAAGAGGGCAACAAACAAGCACTTAGTACCACGCAGGAGGGATCTTCCTTCCAGCCATGGGTGCCTCACGCCGTGTGTCATCCACTCCATCTGCGGCTTCCCTCCCTGTGTCCCCGCGGCACCCAGAGCTCGCCTTCCCAGGGGCCGCCCTCATCCCAGGCATGCCCTCGTCACCATAGGAAGCGGGAAAGCGAAAAGGATCAGTCAGGTCGCCACTTCTGGCTGGTGACTCAGACAGGAGACAGGTGGCCACGGCCCCCACGCTCACCGGCCAGGCTGCGTCCCTGGGGACTCTTGGAATGGGAGTGCCCACCGGTGGGTCAGGGACACGGGCAGGCCGGCGTGTGAGGCTCGAGGCAGTCACGTGAACTGGGAAGCTCTGGCCTGGAAAAATATTCTGGCACCGCCCCTCCCCACGTTGGTGTTTGTGGAAGTGGAGTGTTGCAGGCCAGGGTCGGGATGTCTGCCACGTGCCCCTGGAGCTCCCCAGCGGTGTCCCAGCATGAAGCGCGGCCTCTGAGGGATAGCATTCCACGGCTCGGGGGCTAGTTTGTCCACAAAAGCCCCCTCCCCAGATAGGAGCCCTTCCTGGGCGAATTAACCAGATATGGCTGCTAGGTGTGTTCTCCACCGAGGCCCCGGGAGGGCAGGTCTCCTTGCAGAGGCAGGGACAGCAGACAGCGGTGTCAGGACCCACAGGGGTGGCCCCCTGGCTCCCTGGCCTGAGGGGAGGCCTTCACTGTCCTCCAGGGATGGGCTGGGGTCTGCACGGCTCCTGGCCCTCACCCCCCGGCCTGGTGCCCTGAGCCTCTTCTGAGATGCAGAAACACACGTCCTCGGGCGGTCTCCCACCCCCTGCCACCAGCCCGGCGGCCGTCGCCCCATCCTGCAGTGTAGGCCGAGAAGGAGGAAACCACCGTCTGTCCGAAGGATCTCCTTGCCTAAGGCCCTGATTCTGGTGCCTCCAAATCCAGAGCTGCTGGTGGGGAGACCCAGGTACACAGGACCGTGCCAAGTCATCGGTTTCTGTAAACAGAGGGCTTTAGGGAGTTGGAGGCCCGGTGCCTCCCCAGGCCCTGTCCCCTAGAGGGATTTGGGGGGCATCGGGTGGAGAGAGCTCACCCTGCAGGGCGCTGAGCCCAGGGTTCGGGAGCCAGTCCCCTGCGCACACCAGGCAGGCTGCTGGGGAGGGGCGTTCCCACGGCTTTTAGGTGGAGGACTGCGAATAGGGGGTGCCTTTCTCCAGCAGAAGCCCACACAGCCGGCTGCCGGATGAGCCCCTGGGGCGGAGCACAGGCTGTACCAACCCAAGGCACCCTGTCCCCTGTGTGTCCGCCCCGGGCCTCTGCGTCTCAGGGCTGCAGCTGCCACGGCAAGACCGAGCACCGAGCCAGAGCTGAAGTGGTGGTTGTGACACCCTGGATGAGGTGAAGCCTGGGTCCTCATGACACTGGCTTGCACGTGCTGAGCACCTACTGCATGCATGACGTGCCGGCTCTCGGGGCCTTCTCTGCGTCAGTGGCCACGAGCTGGATGGCGGAGTCCCAGATGTAGAGACAGACCAGAGAGGTTGTGTGACCTGTCCCAGGACACAGAGCCCGTGAGTGCCAAGCGGGATTCTGAATCCCGTGGGACTCTGAGCCGGCCTCAGCCTGGACACACGTTGCCCTTGCTGGGCAGACCCCGGCCTCGGCCCTCAGCCGCCTCTCCGTCCTCCTGCCCATGGGCAACCTGAGGCTGCGGGGGCCTCTCTCCAGGTTCTAACTGGGTCCCCTCCCCTCCTTACTGCCCCTCCTTCCCACTTAGCCCCTGAGTGAGGCCTCGTGGGATCTCCTGTCAATTGGGGAAGGTAAGGGGAGAGGGAAGCAGACCCCTCGGCCCCCCGTCCTCTGCCAAGGCCCGGGAGGGAGGCGAGATTCAGGGGGTGGGGGGCCACAGGGAAGGACCCCCTGGCTCTGGGGAAACAAAGGGAATAAAGGGGGCTCAGCGCCTGGAATGCCAGTGGCCAGGTACAGGGCTCTGCGGCCCAGCACCTCAGCCCGGCTCGCCATTTCACAGCGGGACCCCCGGCCACAGAGTTCAGCCTCTCCCGGGCTGTGGAGGGATCCCCCGGGAGACAGTCTTCCCGGGACACGAGTTCCTGGGCCTTGGGATAGCAGGGTCCACAAGCGAGGATCCCTCAGAGGGTCTGGGGCTGAGGGGTGCTGAGGCCAGCGTTCTGACCTGTTCAGGTCGCTGTGAGTGTCGGCCGAGGCCAGGGAGAAGCTTAGCGGATAAGGGCAAGTCCTGAGAGACCACCTGGCGCCATGTGGCTGAGGGGCAGGGTTGCCGGTTCCAAGGAGATGGGCGGGGCTGGGGCCACCGAACCGGGCAGGCTCTGTCCTCATGTCAGTCCCGAGATGGTCAGGGGATTGAAAACCAGCCTCCCAGGGAAGGGAGTGGAGGCTGCTGGCTGGGCAGCCTGGACCCTCCCTTCATAGACCCTGGAAAGCAGAAGGAGGCTTCTCCGTGTCCCCCTGGCGGCGGAGTAAGACCCACTATGAGGCCATTATTCTCGCCGATTTTGAATGTAATAATTTGACCTGTTTAAAAATAATGAATAAGCCGGGCTTGGTGGCTCAGCCTGTCATCCCGCGCCTTTGGGAGGCTGAGGTGAGTGGATGGCCTGAGCCCGCGGGTTCGAGACCTGCCTGGGCAACTTGGCGAGACCTCATCTCTACAATAAATCAAAAAATCAGCCGGGCGTGGTAGCGCACGCCTGTAATTCCGCCTACTTGGAAAGCTGAGGCGGAAGGATTGCCGGAGCCCAGCGGGTCGAGGCTGCGGTGACCGGGAGCGGCGACTGCACTCCAGTCTGGGCGACAGAGTGAGGCTCCAACTCAAAAAAAATGAATAACCACTGTCCCAGAATGGCTAGCATCCAAAAATTGGACAATATGTAGTAGCACCCACGTGCTATAGGAAAGTTTTTAAAAAATAAAAGAAGAAGGAAAAACAGACAATAGCAAGTGTTGACAAAGAAGCAGTAATGTGTGCGATGCATGTGCACAGAGTGTGGAAAGATCACCAGCCTCTGTCCTGCCACCAGGATTCTGGCCCAGGCTCTCAGTGGCCGTGTGGCCGTGGACAACTGGAGCCAAGCAGACAGCTTCCCCCTGCATGAACGCGGCCGCTGGTTAATGTCCACAAAGCCATCGCGGTCATCTAGGAAATCTGTATGAGCCAGGGTTCTCCAGAGGGACAGAACCCTGGGATACATGTATAACAAAAGGGGTATATTAGGGAGGACTGGCTTGCACAGTGACAAGGCGAAGTCCCCCGGTGGCCGTCTGCAAACTGGGCCAGGAGAGAAGCCAGCAGCTGGCTCGGTCCAAGTGTCTGGGTTCAAGTTTGAAAGCCTCAAAGCCAGGGAGGCCAACACACAGCCTCTGTTGGAGGCCGAAGGGCCGAGAGCCCTGGGGAGGCCACTGGTGCAAGTCCCAGAGTCCAGAGGCTGAAGAATCTGGAGCTTCATGTCCACGGCGGGAGGAGAGGAAGCAAAGCCTCGAACCCGGAAAGCCAGAGCGGGAAGAAACTCAGCGAGAGCCTCCGTCTGCTTTGCTGCAGCCGTGCTGGCCGCTGATTGGACATTGCCGCCCACGCGGAGGGCGGGGCTTCCTCTCCTAGTCACAGACGCACGTGTCAATCCCCCCTGGACACAACCTCAGACACCCCCAGAAGCAGCACCTCACCAGTCAAGGAGGCATCCCTCAGTCCCTCAAATTGCCACCTAATAGTACCAATCACATTATCCCTGGGGGCAATGTGTGTTTTAAAGGGCACGGTGGCTGTCCTTCTCTTTCCCTTATTGATTCATTCTTTCTTTTTTCTTTTTTTTTTGAGTTGGAGTCTCACTCTGTCGCCCAGACTAAAGTGCAGTGGCCACTCCCAGCCACCGCAGCCTTGACCTGCTGGGCTCCGGCGATCCTTCCGCCTCAGCCTTCCAAGGAGCTGGAACTACAGGCGCACGCTACCACGCCCGGCTCGTTTTTTTTTTATTTATTGTAGAGATGAGGTCTCGCCTGCCCAGGCAGGTCTCGAACCCGCAGGCTCAGGCAGTCCACTCACCTCAGCCTCCCAAAGGCACGGGATTACAGGCTGAGCCACCGAGCCCGGCTGATTCGTTCTTTAAAGAGGGTCTCACTGTTACCCAGGCCGAGTGCAGTGGTGCAATCCTAGCTCACCGTGGCCTCAAACTCCTGGGCTCAAGCGAGCCTCCCACCTCGGCCGCCCAAGCAAATAGCTGGGACTGTAGGCATGTGCCACCGTGCCTTGCTAATTTTTAATTGTTGGTAGAGATGGGATCTCCCTATGTGGCCCAGGCTGGTCTCGAACTGCTGCCTCAAGGCATCCTCCTGCCTCTGCCTCCCAAGTGCTGAGATTACAGGCACCAGCCACCGTGCCGGCCTGTATGTATCCTTCACATTCCGGGGTGTTTCCTGTCTCTGGCCATCCCGCGATTTATCCCACAGTGTCCCTCCTGTGCAGGTGAGGAGTGTCCTTCAAGGTCCGCGCTGCCATGTCCCTGAGTTCAGGACGCTTTATTTATGATCCACAAATATTTGGTAGAACCTGTGAATAGATGAAGGACTCAAACGGCTTTTTGTTGCGTTTTGCAGACACAGTCACACTACCCAGAGGCTGTATTTAGAATCTGACTTCTAAATATAATTTTCTCCTGAGTTTTTCAGAAAACTCCTATAATCTGCCATGAATAACTGTGTGAACTCCATTTGCTCGTGCCAACTCTGTGCTCGCTTTGCTTGCTGCCTCCCAAAGCCCAACCTTACCTGGTGCCCTCTATTTTTTTATTTTTATTTATTTATTTTTTTTGAGTCAAGGTCTCACTCTCTCCCCCAGGCTGGAGTACGGTGGCATGATCACGTCAATCACAACTCACAGCATCCTCGACCTCCTGGGCTCAGGCCATCCTCCCACCTCCCGAGTAGCTGGGACTCGAGGCGCACACACCGCACCCAGCTAATTTTTTTATTTTTTGTAGAGACAAGGTCTCCCTATGTTGCCCAGGCTGGTCTCGAACTCCTGGGTTCAAGCAGTTCTCCTGCCTCGGCCTCCCAAAGGGCTGGGATTACAGGCGTGAGCCGCCATGGCCCCGCTCTTCTTTTGGTCAGGGTTGTTTGTTTGATTTTGAACACAGTCCTTGCCAAGGGAACGTGGCCACTCGCTGTCTCTCCCGTTGGAGCTGACCCCTTCCATACTGCAGAAATCGCTTTGAGGGCTTATGGGGTCCCTGCCACCCCCCGTCATTCATTCTGCTTAACTCGCTAAGTCAGGGGACCCTTTCCGATCGCTTCCACATTCTCCCTCATCAGTCAGCAACTCACATACATGGCCTGTCGCCCACCAGCAAGAAGGGTGTGGGGGCCGGGAAGGAAGCGTTGCCTGCTCCGTCCCAGGTGCAAGTCCCCGAGGGTGACGGAGGGGAGGGGACAGAGACCACAAGAGGGAAAACACCCATACTGGGAAGCAGGCCATTTCTGGGCATCCAGCGTTGAACTGCTCAGAAAGTTCAAGTTCGAGTCCCAGGCTGGTGGGCCACAGGCCCCGGAAGCTCTTGGCGAGAAAGGGACGGGGCTGGCCAGAGGGTGGGCAAGGTTCCTGGGTCCTGGAGCTCCACTTGGGGTGGGGTGATCCCTGCCCCACCCAGGGCACATCTGGCAAGTCTGGAGACGTTATTGGTTTTCTTTTTTGTTGTTGTTTTTTTGTTTGTTTTTGAACTGGAGTCTCACTCTGTCGCCCAGACTGGAGTGCAGTGGCCGCTCCCGGCCACCGCAGCCTCGACCCGCTGGGCTCCAGCGATCCTTCCACCTCAGCCTTCCGAGTAGCTGGAACTACAGGCATGCACTACCACGCCTGGCTCATTTTTTATTTACTGTAGAGATGAGGTCTCGCCAAGTGACCCAGGCGGGTCTCAAACCCACGAGCTCAGGCAATCCACTCACCTCGGCCTCCCAAGGTGCGGGATTACAGGCTGAGCCACCAAGCCCGGCCCGTTATTGGCTTTCACAACGGGAGGACGGGTGGGTTATTGGCAACAGAGGGTGGAGGGGAACATCCCCCTAGCCCGGGACAGCCCCCACCACAGAGGTGACCAGCCCAGGGGTCCAGAGTCAAAGCAAGAAACCCTATCCTGGGGAAGTCTGGTTCCTCCTCAATATTCGATGTGAATTTGCTTAATCACTAAGTTCATCTGTGTCCCCAAATCACTATTCCCAGCACCTCAGTCAACTGCACAGATACACAGAAAGAACATGGGAAGATCTGAGTTCCCCCAGCCTCGACTTCCCCAGCTGAGGGCAAGCAAGGTGACACTGGGCCTTCTCGTCTCCACTCTCAGACGGTGATCAAGTGTCTTTCTCATGGTCTAGTCAGGGCCATGTGTGTGCATCACTGTGCTTTCTGTTGGTGATTTTGCGGCTTAAAATGACCCCAAACAGGCCAGGCTTGGTGGCTCAGCCTGTCATCCCAGCACTTTGGGAGGCCGAGGCGAGAGCATTGCCTGAGCCCACAGGTTCAAGACCAGCCCGGGCAGCTTGGCGAGACCTCATCTCTACAATAAATCAAAAACTTAGCCGGGTGTGGTAGCGCGCCTGTAGTTCCGGCTACTTGGAAGGCTGAGGCGAAAGGATCGCAGGAACCCAGCAGGTCAATGCTGGGGTGGCCGAGAGCATGCCACTGCACTCCAGCCTGGGCGATGGAGTGAGACTCCAACGCAAAAAAAAAAAAAGGGTCCCAAACACAGTGCTGAGAGATGTCTAGAGTCCTGAGCACAGGAAGGCTGCTGTGTGCCTCGTGGAGAAAATCCATGTGTTCAAGAAGGCTTCATCCAGCCGTGAGCTATAGTTATGCTGCTGTCCGTGAGCACAACGTGAATGAACCAACAGTATCTATTAAATAGCTGTTGGCCGGGCACAGTGGCTCACACCTGTAATCCCAGCACTTTGGGAGGCTGAGGCCAGAGGACCTCTTGAGCCCAGGAGTTTGAGACCAGCCTAGGCAACATAGCAAGACCTCATCTCTGCAAAAAAGTACACACACAAAAATCAGCCAGTGTGGTAGCACTGCCTGTAGTCCCAGCTACTTAGGAGGCTGGGGCAGGAAGATTGAGTCCAGGAGTTTCAGCTGCAGTGAACTATGACTGTGCCACCGAACTCTAGAATAAGCCACAGAACAAGACTCTGTCTCTAAATATATATATATATTTCCAGTCTCTACCCCTGTCATCACATGGCTGACTTCCCTGTGTGTCTCTGTGTCCTCCCCTCTTTTTTTTTTTTTGAGTTGGAGTCTCACTCAAACTCAAAAGGTGTTTTTGCCCAGGCCGGAGTACAGTGGCATGCTCATGGCCATTGCAGCCTTGACCTGCTGGGCTCTGGCGATCCTTCCACCTCAACCTTCCAAGTAGCTGGAATTACAGGCATGCACCACCATGCACTAATTTTTTGATTTATTGTAGAGATGAGGTCTCGCCAAGTTGCCCAGCCAGGTCTCGAACATGTGACCTCAGGCAATCCTCTTACCTCGGCCTCCCAAAGTGCTGGGATTATAGGTGTGAGCCGCTGCGCCTGGCTCCTTTTCTTATAAGGACACCTGTTTGTCATATATGTGCATGTATGTATAACACTGAACTGTACACTTTACATGGGGGAGTCGTGAGGTAACATGAATCATGTTTCCATAAAGGTGTTTTTACCAGACAGAGAGAGATGTAAAGGAAAGCACGTCCTGCCTGGCCTGTGTGGAGAGAGATGTCCTAGAGCCGGGCAAGCAGGGCCCCGCATCTGCTCTGAGACTGCAGACGATGCCACAGGCCGGAGCTTTCAGGAGCAGGGGAGTTGTGCAGTGCTGAGTCATGCAGCCGGGGTGGCCTGGGGCCCTCAGTCACGCAAGGCCTGGCTGTTTCCCCGCGTGACCTTGGCTGAGGCCGGCCTGGGGGGTGTTGGCGCCGTGGCAGCAGCAGCCACCATAACAGCTGCTCCCGGAAGCTCCCCTCCCGGGCCATGGGGTCATCAGACAGTTCTCATTTCCTCAGGCCACAGACAGGATCAATACAGTTCTCTCTAATTTATCATTCACTCGAATGCCACCTCGCAGGGGCTCCTGCAAGCCCGCTGGACATGGCGTGATCTGTCACAAGCTGGAGACCCGGCTCTGAACTACCAAGGAAAACCAAACTTGGCCTGAGCACCTGCCCCTCAGGGCACACAGGGTCCCTTGTCACCAACCATAAACGGAGCCCAGACAGGGCAGCAGGGCTTTCCTCTCTCCCGCCCCGGAACTCTGGGCAGGCCAAGGGGACACATGAGAGGCCCTGGGTTATTTGAAGAGGGAGGAGAATTTCACACGAGGCACCCCAGAGGTAGGTGGCTGGATTTTCGGGAGGGGCGTGCCGTAGCATCAAAGAGCACAAGGCTTGTGTCCACCTTTGGCAAATCAGGGTTCTGCCCAAGTCAGAATAACAACACAGAGACAGATCTCTAAATATAATGTTTTGATTTTTTTCTTTGAAGAGATGAACTCTGGCTGTGCTGGCCAGGCTGGTCTCACACTCCTGAGCTCAAACAATCCCTCCTCGGCCTCCCAAAGTGCCGGGATACAGGTGTGAACCACTGTGCCCAGCCAAATGTTTTATTTGGGAAGTGAGAATTGCAAGGAACTTGGGGGTTTTATAAGAAGGAAGAAGGTCACATGTTGCTCTTTGAGAAAGTCGTGGGCACCAGCAAGGTTCTGGGAGCCAGCAGGCTGCGCTTGGTGGTGACAGTGGGTAAACTAGCTAGTGTCCTTGGGCGATCACGGCAGCTGCAGAGAGAGCTGGTCCCAGGTTACAACAGGCTGTTTCAGCAGCCGGACACGGAGAGTCACACCCTTCTTTTATTTGAGTTGGAGTCTCACTCTGTCGACCTGCTGGGCTCCGGCGATCCTTCCGCCTCAGCCTTCCAAGTAGCTGGAACTACAGGCGTGCGCTACCACGCCCGGCTAATTTTTTTTTGGATTTATTGTAGAGATGAGGTCTCGTCAAGTTGCCCAGGCGGGTCTCGAACCCGTGGGCTCAGGCAATTCACTCGCCTCGGCCTCCCAAAGCGCGGGATGACAGGCTGAGCCACTGAGCCCGGCCTGGAGTCACATTCTTAGAGCAAAGCCATGAGCCCTGATGCTTCCTCCTGGGTTTACGGGTGTGACAAGAATGACCCATTTCGGATGACCAGCTTTCTCGGTTCAGATCTCGATGCCGCCACGTGCCAGCTGGGCTAGTGTCCAGGGGGCTGCCGCGACAAGCCCCACAGAGGGGGCGACAGGCGACGACGCTTTCTTCCCCATAGTTCTGGAGGCTGCAAGTCTGAAGCCCAGGTGTGGGCAGCAACACAGTGCCTTCTGGAGGTACTAGGGGAGGATCCTTCCTGCTTTTCAGCTCCTGGTGGCCCCAGGCCTTTCTCGGCTTGTGGCTGCAGTGTTCCAATGTCTGCCTTCTCTATGTGTCTCTGTGTCCTCTCCTCTT
This sequence comes from Carlito syrichta, assembly GCF_000164805.1. Taxonomy (NCBI): domain Eukaryota; kingdom Metazoa; phylum Chordata; class Mammalia; order Primates; family Tarsiidae; genus Carlito; species Carlito syrichta. The sequence goes on along the minus strand of NW_007247191.1, from coordinate 52,807 downwards.
CTTTCTTTCTTTTTTTTTTTTTTAAGTTTGAGTCTCACTCTGTCACCCAGGCTGGCACACTCACGGCCACCGCAGCCTCGACCTGCTGGGCTCAGGCGATCCTTCCGCCTCAGTCTTCCAAGTAGCTGGAACTACAGGCACGCGCCACCACGCTCAGCTAATTTTTTGATTTATTGTAGAGATGAGGTCTTGCCAAGTTGTCCAGGTGGGTCTCGAACCCCTGGGCTCAGGCAGTCCTCTCGCCTCGGCCTCCCAAAGTGCTGGGATTACAGGCGTGAGCCACCGTGCCCGGCCTCTCTCCTCTTCTTATAAGGACACCTGTCATCAGACTTAGGGGCCCCCCAAATCCAGGATGACTTCATCTCAAGATCCTTTAACTGAGCACATCTGCACTGACCCTATTTCCAAGAGTGACATTCTGAGGTTCAACCTGCCTCTTCCTCCTCCTGTCCTGGGTCATTCTCTGGCCACAGGAGAACTGAGCCACTTGGCGTCCCTGGCAACAGGGCACAAGGACACAGTCACCACCGAACCCCACGCAGTCCTTGGGAGGTTCACCCCACCTCCTTGCAAGGGCCTGCGGTCATGATTCTGGATCTTTCTCTCCTTCTCCCTGCACAGACCTCGAGGTGCCTGTGAGAGGGTGGAGTCCATGGCCCCACCCATTGGCATCAGTTTTGGCCTGGTGACTTGCTCTGGTCAGTGGAAAGGGAGGGAATGTCAGGAGCAGAGGTCTTTTTTTCTTTTTTGAGTCGGAGTCTCACTCCGTCGCCCAGACTGACATGCAGTGGCCACTCCCGGCCACCGCAGCCTCACCTGCTGGGCTCCGGCGATTCTTCCGCCTCGGCCTTCCAAGCAGCCGGAACTACAGGCGTGCGCTACCACGCCCGGCTGATTTTTTTATTTATTGTAGAGATGAGGTCTCGCTGCCCAGGCGGGTCTCGAACCCGTGGGCTCAGGCAATCCACTCACCTCAGCCTCCCAAAGGTGCGGGATTATAGGCTGAGCCACCGAGCCCAGCCGGAGCAGAGGTCTTAAACATGCTCTGCTTTTGTGGCTGGCTTGACCTCATGTGCTGTGGCTCACTGTGAGATGTGCTCATGCCAGGTAACCACTGCCCTTCTCCTGGATCTGGAAAGAGCCCAGCGGACCCCAGCCTGAGCAGAGGTCCACACCCACTGCTGCTCAAACCCATGGGGGGAGCGCTCACGGGTGGTGGTGGGAAGCCTAGGCTTTGGGGCAATTTGTTACCCAGTGCAATTCAGCAATAACTGACCAACACATCCCTGCTCTCCCAATATATTTTATTATTTTGTTTTGTTTTATTTTATTTTTAGAGATGGTCTTACTCTGTCACCCAGGCAAGAGTGCAGTGGTGTAGTCATAGCTCACAGCAGCTTGGACCTCCTAGGTTCAAGCAATCCTCCTTCCTCAGCCTCTGGAGTAGCTGGGATTACAGGTGTGCACAACCATGCCCAGCTAATTTTTTATTTTTTTGTGCAGATGGGGTCTCACTATGTTGCCCAGGCCGGTCTCAGTCTCCTAGCCTCAAGTGATCCTCCCACCTCGGCCTCCCAAAGTGCTGGGATTACAGGGCGTGAGCCACCGCACCCGGCCCTGATGTCTCAGTCTTTAAAACGCACACGCACACAGGTGACAAACGATTGCTTATTTCTTTGCCCCCCGCAGATGATCAGTGAGCACCTGCTGAGAACACGGCCAACTCCTGGCTGGTCTGTGGAGCTTTTCCCAGTCCTGCCCGGGAGAACCTCCTGGGGTCTTGTCACATGGTGCCACTAGGCAGTGGCAGGCCAGGGGAAACGGCTGCATTTGGAGCTGTGGCTTCTCCCCTGCTCTGGCTGACGAGGGGCAGGGGCAGAGGGTGACTGACTGGACAGAGAGGAGCCGGGAAGCTGGCCGCCATCAGTCACTGGCTAGGAACTTGAGCCCCAATCCCCCATCTGTAGGGACCCAGGGGTTCTGTTTCCGTGACTTCTGGTGCCCGTCAGCTACAAGCCTGACTCTGAGTCAGGTGTCCCAAGACAGTCATCCTTCCCATACCCCCGAACCCCAAGTGGCCTAGAGCCATGTCCTGCATCCTGAAAGACGTGCCAGGAGTTGTTGTCTTCCTTGGATGACCTGTGGCTACGTGGACTTGGTCAGGCCACTCTGCGGCCATTGGTGAGTCACCAGCAGGCTGAGTGAGGCCTGGGGAGGTGAGTGACCCCGCACCCATGCACGGCAGCCACAGATGTGGTCCATTCAAGGAGCATCTAGGGGCGCCGGGTGCCATGCCAGCCCTTTGATTCATGCAATTGACCGTATCGATGGCAGTTTCCTGCGGGGTCAGCCCAGGGGTTGATGCCCCAGGGTGAGGCCTTGCTCTAGTCCCCGGGTTTGAGGTGCAAGACAGACGCCCTCACCCTCCAAGATCTCGCCTTCCATCTTCCTGCCTCTGCTGAAGAGTCCTCCCGATCACGCCCATTTTGCAGTAGAAGAAACTGAGTTGCCTGCTGAAAGCGTTTGCATGACTGTGCCTTCCAAATCTCATGTTGAAATGTGGTCCTCAGTGTGCGAGGTGGGGCCTGGTGGGAGGGCGGGGTCACGCATCCCTCATGAAGGGCTTGGCGCCTTTCCCGCAGTCACGAATGAGTCTTGCTCTACTAGTTCACACGAGAGTTGGTTGCTAAAACAGCCTGGGGCCTCCTCTCCTCTCTTGCTCCTGCCATGGGACACACCTGCTCCCTCTCCGCCTTCCACCATGACTATAAGACCTCACCGAGGCGCGGCCATGCAGCGCCATGCAGCACCGTGAGCCAAATAAACCTCTTCCCTTTATAAATTACCCAGCAACACAAAGCAGACTGGCGTGCTCTCGTCCTCACAGACGGAACCTGACCTCAGAGCCGATGCTGAGACGCGAACCAGGCAGGGAGTGAGCTGGAGGCATCTCCCAGGAGCCGGGGGGAACCTTGTGGCAGGTCTTGGAGCAGGAGCTGAGCTGTCGTCTGGCACGTGTCCTGAAGGCCTCCTCTTCTACTGTCCTGGCTCCTCGGGTGCCCTTTCCAGTGAGGTTTAGCCAGCTCTGGGAGGACCGGAAACCGTGGGACTTCCCCCTCCCCGTCCCCAGGCCCACCCAATTCCCGTCCTGCAGTGTAGGAATGACAGTCCCCTTTCCTCAGGAGGAAACTGAAGCCCAAAGAAGATGTCACCAGCCCAAGGACCACTCAGCCCACAGGCCAGTGCCAGCACCAAACTCAGGGTGCTGTGACCCCAAGCCCAGGGCTCAGACCTGGCCCAGAAACCTGCAGGTCTGGGGCTTTTTTGTTGTTGTTGTAAAAAACAGTGTGTGTGGACCGGGTGTAATGGATCACGCCAGTAATCCCAGCACTTTGGGAGGCTGAGGCAGGAGGCTCACGTGAGCCCAGGAGTTGGAGAACAGTCCGGGCAACGTAGCGAGACCCTGTCTCTAATTATATGATTATAAAATAAAAATTTAAAAATAAAAATGAATAAATAAACGAAGATAGGGTGTGACAGAAAATGGCGGGTACGGTGAGGCCAGCAGAGCAAGGGATGACTGCCATTGGGAAGAAAGTTCGCTACTCACAGATCCCGAGGGGGCACCCCACCTTGTCGCCAGGGCCGCGCGGGAACCAGCGGGTCCGTCGAGAGGCAGGTGGGAGGGGGGTGCTGTGGACAAGAGCCTTTGTCGTGGTTTCCGGAGAAAGAAAGGGACAAGGCAGGGTCAGCAGGCTTGGGGCTGACAATCTGAATCATCTCAGCGGGCTCCAGGGCAGAGGGGCTGTCCCTAGTTGTCCTGGCCCTGGCGTGATAAGGGCAGGTGGATGGTGTCCCGTGCACCTCCCAGGGGAGGTGTGGGGGACAGACTCTGGGTAGGTTGGTTTGCGTTGGAAAAGCATACTTCCAGGAGGAAGACACCTCCTTTGGGGAAGGGACAAGGGTGACAAGGGGGCGGGAAACTGAGGCGAGGGGACTCAGCACCTCTAGAGACGTCCGGAGCACAGCATGCCTAGCCCACGTGTGTCGGGCAGATGTTGAAGCATCACGTGTCAACGCGGCGACAGCATCCTTCCAGCTCTTCCTGCAGGGCCTGCGGGCCCTGGAGGGCTGAATCCCGGAGGTCCCAGATGGGGCTGACTCACCAGGATGCGACTCTCAGCAGCCCTGACCTTATGCCACACAGCCAGATGATAGGCAGGCAGAAAGACAGACAGATAGGTATGTTCCAGATTTTTTTTAATGTCTTATTCCTTTTTTATTTTTTTGAAGACATGAGTCTCGCTAGTTGCCCAAGCTGGTCTTAGACTTCTGGCCTCAAGCAGTCCTCCCACCTCAGGCTCCCAAAATGCTGGGATTACAGGCACAAGCCTCCATGCCCAGCCTTAGATTTTTTTTCTTTTTGAGTTGGAGTCTCACTCTGTCGCCCAGGCTGGGGTGCAGTGGCATGCACGCTCACGGCCACCCCAGCATCGACCTGCTGGGATCCGGCGATCCTTCTGCCTCAGCCTTCCGAGTAGTCGGAACTACGGGCACACACTACCACGGCCGGCTGATTTTTGGTTTATTGTGGAGACGAGGTCTTGCCAAATTGTCCGGGCTGGTCTCGAACCCGCAGGCTCAGGCAATCCACTCGCCTCGGCCTCCCAAA
>NW_007247191.1:36155-47908 GCF_000164805.1 Carlito syrichta | reverse complement strand
CAGAGAAGCCCCTCCTGCAACCACCCATCTCTAACTCCGAGGGCCGCCACCATCCTGACGTCTCACGCCTGGGATTCGCCTTTGCCGCTTCGTGCTTTATGGAGACGCAGCCCGACAGCCCATGCTCCTGCGTCTGGCTCTTCCATGCCGCGCTGTGCATGAGATTCGCCCTGGTGTGTATGGCGATTTGCTCTCGTGGCTGTGAGGCTTTCTATCATGTGGAGGAGAGACAGGGTGTGAGCCTGCATTCCCCAGTGGTAGACAGGTGGCTACTGTCACCTCCAGGCCATGACAAACAGCATCATGAACATTCTCGTGTGTGTATTTGGGGGCATTCCTGGGGGGATTGCATAATACTCATGAGAGAAGTCATGAGGGCCTACGGTATCTCAAAACCCAGCATTACAAGATAGGGCCAACCATTTGGTGGTTTCAGAGATTTACTGCTGAATAACAAATCACCCCAGGACTTGGCTCAAAGCAATATCGAGGCTTTTGAGACAGCAAAGTGAAAACAATTTTTTAAAATGTATTGTTTATCACAACCCTGCAATCTGGATGGGCCCAGCTGCTCTCCTTGGCTGGAACATCCAGAAAGGATGTCTCTTGCTCACATGGCTGGAAGAGCTATGAGGTGCCGGGTACCTCCTCTCCACTGGGCTGCTTGTGCTTCCTGGTAACATGGCTGCCACCAGGCAGCCAAACTCCTTACCCGGTGGCACGCTTCCAGAGAATGAACGCAGAAGCTGTCAGGTTTGTTAAAAACAAGGCATGGGCGTGGTGGCCCATGCCTATAATCCCAGCACTTTGGGAGGCCAAGGTGAGAGGATTGCCTGAGCCCACAGATTCGAGACCAGCCTGGGCAACATGGTGAGACCTTGTCTCTACAATAAATAAAAATTTAAGCCAAGTGCGGTGGCTCATGCCTATAAGCCCAGCACTTTGGGAGGCCAAGGTGAGAGGATTGCCTGAGTTCACAGGTTCGAGACCAGCCTGGGCAACTTGGCAAGACCTCATCTCTACAATAAATCAAAAAATTAGTGGGCATGGTGACACATGCCTGTAGAACCAGCTACGCGTAAGGCTGGGGCGGAAGGATCGCCTGAGCCTGGCAGGTCGAGGCTGCAGTGGCCATTATCATGCCACTGCCCTCCAGCTGAGGCAATAGAGTGAGACCCCAACTCAAAAAAAAAAAGCAAGGCCCAGAACAGGCACAGTGTCATTACAACTTTATTCTCTTGGCCAGAGCAAGTCAGAAAGTCAGGATGGGCTTAAGGGAAGGGGAAGTAGACTGTCTGCCGATGTGCGTGCACAGTAGGGGACAGGATTAGATGGCAGCTGTCTTTGGAGGCTGCTTCAGTTCTTCCAATTTCCACTTCACTGCAGCTTTGACCTCCTGGGCTCAAGCAATCCTCCCACCTCAGTCTCCTGAATAGGTGGAACTCAGATATGTACCAATACACCCAGCTAATTTGTAAATTTTTTGTCGAGATGGGGTCTCGCTAAGTTGCCCAGGCTGGCTTCCAACTCCTGGCCTCAAGTGATCCTCCTGCCTCAACCTCCCAGAGTGCTGGAATTACCGGTGTGATCCACCATGCCCAGTCTCAGATTTTGAAAAAGCAAGAAAAGGTCGGGCGCAGTGGCTCAAGCCTGTAATCCCAGCACTTTGGGAGGCCGAGGTGAGGGGATTGCCTGAGCCCACGGGTTTGAGAACAGCCTGGGCAACTTGACATCTCTACAATAAATCAAAAAAATTATCCAGGTGAGGTAGCGCACGCCTATAGTTCCAGTTACTTGGAAGGCTGAGGTGGAAGGATGGTCGGAACCCAGCAGGTCCATGCTGGGGTGGCCGTGAGCATGCCACTGTACTCCAGCCTGGGCAACGGAGTGAGACTCCAACTCAAAAAATAGAAAAGAAAAGCATTCCACGGTCCTCTCACATTCAAAGGAGCACGCCGTCGGGGGCCGGAGAGCTGATTTAGGGCTCTGTGGGCCTTGGCCACAACAGAAGACAAAACCCAGAACCTGATGTGGGATTTACTGTCTTTGTCCCTCCAGCCGGCGTGGGGGCTGCCTTCTGGGGGATTCTTATTTGCATAAACCGGGGGAGGCCTTGGCTGCAAAAGAGCTATGAACGAAGGTTCCCAGCAGCAACACAAATGCTCTGACACGCTTAAAATAAAACCCAGCGAAGAAACAGGCCAACAACGAAGGGGAGTTGTGACTACCTGGGAGGCATTTAAAATCATGTCCGGCCCTCCAACCCTCTTAAGTGGTGGCTCGACTTGATGTCTAAACTGGTCACAGGATTCACTTTCCAGAAGCGAGGCGCCCAGCCCACAGCTCGGGGGAGGGAGGCACCGTTACTTCTGCTCCGTAAATGGAAGGATGATGCCGTCAGAGGCTACGTGGGAAGGTGCGAAAACATGTGGAGGGCTTTAGCAGCAGGAATGAACTTGGTGGACACAGACCCCCCGGCTAGAAATGCAAATGCACAGCTGAGCTTTCCAGAAGGAAGGAAGGCAAGTCCTCAAGTGGGAGAAACTCAAAGGCAGAGCAGGAAGCTGTGTGGCTCACGGCACCGGCCCAGGGTGCACATCCCAGATCCAGGCTGTAGTTGAGGGCTGGAGTGGGATGTTCACACCAGGCGAGACTTGACCTTGGTTTTGTTTTTGAGTTGGAGTCTCATCTGTCGCCCAGGCTGGATTACAGGGGCACGCTTATGGCCACCGCAGCCTCGACCTGCAGGGCCAGGGGAACCTTCCGCCTCAGTCTTCCAAGTAGCTGGAACTACAGGCATGCGCCACCACGCCCGGCTAGAGACTTGACCTTGAATCTGCTTGAGATGAAAGAACAGAGACAGCCCAAAAGTTCTATCACTGAAGAACTGTTCCATGACAAGGAGCGAGACCTCCAGCCACTGGCCCTGAGGAAGGCTCAGAATGTCTGCTGTCTCCAGGGGCCTTGGGGGCTCACAGGGCCCAGGGGAGGTGGAATGGGCCATGATTGCTTGCTTAACGGGTGCAGAGTTTCTGTTTGGAATGATGAAAAAGTTCTGTAATCAGATGGCTGCACAACATCGCAACTGTACTGAATGCCACCGAATTGTACTTAAAAATGGCTAAAATTGTTGATTTTATATTGTGTTTTTTTCGCCACAGTTGAAAACAAAACAACAAAAAGTCCGGGCGAGGTGGCTCACGCCTGGAATCCCAGCATTTTGGGAGGCTCAGGTAGGAGGATCGCTTGAGCCCAGAAGTTCAAGATCAGCCTGGGTAATATATGGAGACTCCATCTTCGTTTAAAAAAAATTATAAACAAGCCGGGCTCGGTGGCTCAGCCTGTAATCCTGCGCCTTTGGGAGGTTGAGGTGAGTGAATTGCCTGAGCCCGCAGGTTCGAGACCCGCCTGGGCAGCGAGACCTCATCTCTACAATAAATCAAAAAATCAATCGGGCATGGTGGCGCATGCCTGTAATTCCGGCTACTCGGAAGGCTGAGGCGGAAGGATCTCCGGAGCCCAGCAGGCGAGGCTGCGGTGGCCGGGAGCGGCCACTGCACTCCAGTCTGGGCGACAGAGTGAGACTCTGACTCAAAAAGAAAAAAAATTATAAACAAAGCAAAAATATTGGAAATATAGGAGGCAGAATTATCATTATTTGCAAATAATACGACTGTTGACCCGGAAGACCCGTAGGAAAACAATTAGGACCAGTTAGGACGCTCAGTCAGGTGTCTGGTTATGAAAGTAATATTCACACAGCAATAGTTCTCTACATGGCGGCGAGAATTAACTGGAGACACCACCATACTACAGGAAATCACTCACAATAGCAGCAAAGATAGAAAACGTGGAGGAATTAATTAAATGAAATAAATAAGATTTCTATGAAAGAGTGACAGTGTCTGGAACTGCTCAGGAAATACTTGTTAAAGAAATGAATAATAGCTGGGCTTGGTGGCTCAGCCTGTAATCCCGCGCCTTTGAGAGGTTGAGGTGAGTGGATTGCCTGAGCCCGCGGGTTCGAGACCTGCCTGGGCCACTTGACGAGACCTCATCTCTACAATAAATCAAAAATTAGCCAGGCGTGGTAGCACGCGCCTGTAGTTCCAGCTCCTTGGAAGGCTGAGGCAGAAGGATTGCTAGAGTCCAGCAGGTCGAGGCTGCGGTGGCCGGGAGCGGCCACTGCACTCCAGTCTTGGCGACCGAGTGAGACTCCCACTCAAAAAAAAAAAAAAAAAGAAAGAAATGAATAATTACAAATTGTATAGGGTTATAGAAAACAAGAAAATATTTACCCCAGTTTTTTTTTTTAAGAAAGACAAGAATGCAGCCGGGCTCGGTGGCTCAGCCTGTAATCCCGCACCTTTGGGAGGCTGAGGTGAGTGGATTGCCTGAGCCCGCAGGTTCGAGACCCGCCTGGGCAGCGAGACCTCATCTCTACGATAAATCAAAAAATCAGCCGGGTGTGGTAGCGCATGCCTGTAATTCTGGCTACTCGGAAGGCTGAGGCGGAAGGATTGCCGGAGCCCAGTAGGTCGAGGCTGTGGTGGCCGGGAGCGGCCACTGCACTCCAGTCTGGGTGACAGAGTGAGACTCCAACTCAAAAAAAAAAAAAAAGAAAGGCAAGAATGAACCCAGACATTAATAAGCCTGTTGATGTGTACAAAGACTGACTGTTTAAAAAAAAATAACCTGTGGTCCCAGCTACTCTGAAGGCTGAGGCAGAAGCATCACCTGAGCCCAGGAGGTTGAGGCTATGGTGAGTTATGACGGAACCACTGAGCTCCAGCCTGGACCACAGAGTAAGACCTTGTCTCTAAAAGATAAGTAAAATAAATAAATTAAAAGACAGTATGGAATTGGTGAGAGAATACACAGATCAATGGAACAGAATAGAAGACCCAGAAATAGACACGCAAATATAGCACGTTCCTCTGGAAAACCATGGCACATAGCTGAGCCGTTCAGCAGGTCTGCATCAGCGAGGGGGAGAAACTCCTTTTGTAAAAAAAATATTTGGGGCCGGGCACAATGGCTCATGCCTGTCGTCATCCCAGAGCTTTAGGATGCCGAGGTGGGAGCACTGCTTGAGGCCAACCATCTTAGAGTATCCTGGGCAGTGTAGGAAGACCCAATCTCTACCAAAACTAAGAATATTAGCCAGCCGTAGTGGCACACACCTGTAGTCCCAGCTACTCAGGAGGCCGAAGCTGGAGGATTGCTTGAGCCCAAGAGGTTGAGGCTACAGTGAGCTTTGATCGCACCACTGCACTCCAGCCTAGGTGACAGAGCCAGACCTCGTCGCTTTAAAAAAAAAAAAAAAGCAGTATTAAAAAATATATCATTTTAGCAGGCTTTTCTTTCTCACCACCAACTCGGGGCATCTCATGGACCCCCGACTCAGAGGCAGGGCCGTGCCACAGCGAGTCCCTGCTCAAACGCCAGACCTAGTCCTCTCCCGGGTCCCACCCTCTGCCGCCTTCCTGGGGTCCCCAGCCGAGCTCCATGCCTGCCTGACGCCTGGCTCCTAAAATAGACATCACAGTGATTGAGATCTGACACTGTGCCAGGCCCCATCGCGAGACCTCCACGTGGGCCACTGATGCCTCACAAAGGCCCCTCGAGGTGGACGTTATTATCGTGCCTATTGCAGATGAGGAACTGAAGTCACAGGGAGAGCAACAAACTCAAAAGTTAGTGGGAATACCCGGATGCAGGGCAGTCAGGCCCCAGGCCGGCTGGCGCCCACACTGCCCTCCCAGGACCTGGGAGTTCCCTGCACGTGCTCCACTACACAGGGTGCTCACGTATGCTGATGAAGGGAGCACTGGCTGCAGGGTGACCAGGCCTGCATCTTTGCTGCAGAGTGGCTTTGACACGTACTCTTTATGCCCCAGCACTCACCGTGACCCCGAGGCCTGCGGCTGACACACCTGCTCGTGATGGTGGCTGACGCCCCTGGGGTCTCTTTCTGTCTGTGTCCCCCATTTAGCTTGCTGCCGCTCCAGAAGCATCCACGGGGATTCTGTGAGTCCCCTGTCTGTCCCTGGAGGGCTGAGCACTGTGCAGAGGCTGAGACCTCCCATACCCCTCACCTCACCATCTAGATCTTTCCAGTTTTTATTGGCTCCTATGGGTGGGGGTGAGACCAGAACCATTCAGGTACAGTCATCGGGGCTGACATGAGACAGACGTGTAAGGCCGGCCCTAACACAGCACCCAATTGGGCGAAGCCCACCCTGCAGGTGTAGGAGGCTGAGGTTCCTGCCCTTACTGTTGCTGTCGTTGTTTGAGCCGGGGTCTCACTCTGTCACCCAGGCGGGAGTGCAGGGGTGCAACCGCTACCTCCTGGGCTCAGGTGACCCTTCACGGCAGCCTCTACCTCCTGGGCTCAGGTGACCCTTCAGCCTCAGTTTCCCAAGTAGCCGGGACTACAGCCAGGCACCGCCATGCCAGGCTGATTTTTTTATTTTTTGTAACAACAAGGCCTGTCTGTTGCCCGGGCCGGTCTCAAACTCCCAAGTGGAGGGGACAGGCATTTACAGGGAACATTGTTACTTGGCACCTGACATAGGGGAAAGAAAGGCAGAGGGTAGAGAGAAACAGGCCAAGGGTGGGGACAGAGCGAGGAGAGGGCCGGGGACAGGAAGGGAGAGACAAGCCCAGAGGAGAGAGCAATGTCACAGCAGAACCGAGGCCCGCCACGTTCCAGGTCTGCTCCCCGAGTCACAGCAACCTGCCACCGTCATTCCCCGTCGCCTGTTCATGGTACACGACACGTTCTGTCCTCCCATGGCCGGCTGGCTTCCGAGAGTCCGTGAGTGGAGGGGTCCCGGCCTGCCAGGCCCTGGCCCCCACCCCACCCCCTGCCCGGCACGGCTGGGTCAGCCCTGGCTCAGCCATGCTCACTTCGCTTCCCAGCTTCTGCCTCCACGGAGGCAAGAAGCTGCCACAGACGCCTGCGTCCGGCTGGTCCCGGCCTGGCCTGCCCGTCGAGATGGCCCGCTCTCCCTGCCCCACAGGAAATGAACTTGCTCCCCACTCCCCTGCCCGAGTGCGCTCAGCCTCGGGATGCCCCAGGCCCGCACGCCCAGCCTCGCAGGCTCAGAGGACAGGGGCCGTTTGGGGCTTTGTTTATTGTGCGTTTCATTATTTATTCATCTGTAGAGATGAGGTCTGGCTCTGCTGCCCAGGCTGGTCGTCAATTCTTGACCTCAAGCGAGCCTCCCTCCCCGGCCTCCCGAGTTAATAGGATTGCAGGCATGAGCCACCTCGCCTGGCCAGGGAGCTATTTTTATACATGCAGTGAATGTTCATTTTCTTCCTCCGAGGCAGGGCTGTTGAACCTCCTCTCGGGTCAGGGACCCCTTAGAGAGTCTGAGAAGAGCCACTTGCCAGGAAAAATCACACTTGCTGCCTGTGAAGAGCCCTGTGCCCTGAGAGTCGTGATTTCACGAAGTGTGAAGTGTTTGGAGGAGGATTCACCTCTCAGCTCCTCCAGAGAGGAGCCAAAAGATGGGAGAGTCCAGGGGGTACTCAGACCCAGACTGTAAGGGCCCCTGAATCTCCACCCTCTCCCCTGAGCCCGTCCGGGGCGATATCCCCTGGGGATCCGAACAGGTCAGTCTCGGGGCTGCAATGTGGCCTCCTGGGCTTGAAACAGGCCCCGCCCAGCCTCACCTCCGTCCCCCAGGCTCTCGGGAAGGTGAGAAATCCTTCTGCCTCTGAACTCTCAGAAGAAATCACTTCCACACCGGCAGCTGGAAACCCAGTGAGGGAAACAAGGACCCCTGAGCAGAGGCCACCTTGGGGAACTCGCCGTGGGGTCCCGGCCCAAAGCCCCCAGGCCAGTGGGAGAGGGGCCAGGTGACCTCCGAGCTGTGGCCCGACTGGCAAAGTCAGCAAGCTCCTCAGGGCCTGCCCACAGCTCACCATGTGTCGGGGAAATCAGGGCTCCGGCGAGGGGAGCAGGGTCTTCGCCAGCCCCACCCTCAGTCGAGATCACAGACACGCAGAAGGAACTCGGGGTGCAGGCAAAGCCCTGAGTCCTTCTGGCACTGGGGGAGGTGGGATGGGTGAGGAGATGCAGCGCAGCTTCTGGAAGGACGCCCCTGGCCCCTTACCTGCTTCCCTCCCAGGCTGTGGCTGCCTAAGGTGGATGCGTGTGTCTGTCCCTGGGAAGCAGTGTGTGGAATCTCTTGGGAAGACTTTATTTTTTGAGTTGGCGTCTCACTCTGTCACCCAGACTGGAGTGCAGTGGCACGCTCACGCCCACCCCAGCCTCAACCTGCTGGGCTCCGGCGATCCTTCCGCCTCAGCCTTCCAAGGAGCTGGAACCACAGGCGCACGCTACCACGCCCCAGGGAATTTTTGATTTATTGTAGAGACAAGGTCTCGCCAAGTCACCTGGGCGGGTCTCGACCCCACGGGCTCAGGCAATCCACTCGCCTCGGCCTCCCCAAGTGCCGGGATGACAGGCTGAGCCACCGAGCCCAGCCTCTCTGGTAAATTTGTAGGAAACTTTTTACTCCCATCGTCCTGTGAGCCGGGTCCCAGCCCAGACACCAGCCCCTCAGTGGCCTCTTTGGGAGGTTGTCACAGCTGCTTTCTCAACGGCCACAGAAGGTCCCTGTATTCGTTTTCTGAGACTGCTCAAGTCCTGATATAAAACGGTGTCGTATTTGCACATAACCTACCCACATCCTCCTGTATACTTTGAATCACCTATAGATTGCTTATTTTACTTTTTTGACAGATGGTGTCACACTCTGTCCCCCAGGCTGGAGTGCAGCGACACAATCATGATTCACTGCAGCTTCCAACTCTTGAGCTCAAACGACCCTCCTGTCTCAGCCTCCCACATAGCTAGGACTACAGGTACGCGCTACCACACTTGGCTAACTTTCCATTTTTTGTAGAGACGGGATCTTCCTAAGTTGTCCAGGCTGGTCTCAACCTCCTGGCCTCAAGAAATCCTCCCGCCTCAGCCTCCCCAAGCACTGGGATTCCAGGCATGAGCCCCCGCACCAGACCTTCTTGTAAGGACACCAGTCATCAACGAGGGGCCACCCCATGCCAGTACAACCTCTTCTTACCTTGCACCTGGGTGACATCTGCAGGATCCTATTTCCGAACGAGGCCCCTTTCATCGGGGTCAGGACTGGAATATATCTTTTAGGGGGACACGATTCAACCCAGATCTGGCCTCTGGCGTCCACTCACCCCTGTAAGATGCTCCCATGGCTTTCCTCCCTCCTGCGTTCCGGACAAAGATGTACACCCCCTCGGGGACCTCCTGGGCTGGGGCCATCTCTCGTGGAAGCCAGGCCCACGGAGGGTCTCCCAACTGCCTGTTTTTCTCCGAGATTCAGCAGCACAGAGCCTCAGACGTGACCACGTGCCCGTGGCCTCCTCTCGTCCCCTCTGCCCTCCCCTCCATGGTGCAGACCCGTCTCTCCAGGAGAGCTTGGGAACCAGCTACGTGGGCTAGCAGGGGATGGAGATCTGGTGGTCAGCACTGGTTCCTGGCACAGAGACCTGGAACCCTTGGGGTTTCTTGAGCCACGGGGGCAAGAGGAGTATCTTTTCTTATTCATCGCAAACCCCTTCAGCCATGCCCGAGTTGACACTAACAAAGTGACCCTTGGTGGCCCCTAGACAGCGTTGGGATAGGGGCTGGTCACCTGAGGAACAGTCATGTGATTAAGTGGCCAGAGCTTCCAGCTGCACCCCTGGACCTCCGGGGAGGGGAGGGGGGCTGGGGACTGGGCTCGGTCGCCAATAACCCACAATGTAATCCATCCTGCCTACATAATGGCGCCTTCCAAACAACCACGGGACCACGCAGCTTGTGGATCTTCTGCGTTGGCAAACACCCGTGCCAGGATGGTGGGCGCCCCAACCCCATGGGGATGGAAGCTCCAGCGTCGGGGTCCCTTCCAGACCTCACCCCGTGCCCTTCGGCTGGTCATTCCTCTGTGTCCTTTATCACAGACCGCAACTGGACGTCAAGTGTTCTCCTAAGTTCTGTGAGCGGGTCTAACAAGTTATTGAACCTGCGGAAGGGAGGGTAGGAACTCCTGGTTTCTGTTCGGTCAGAAGCATGGAAGGCCTGAACTTGCGATCGTCACCTGACGCGGAGGCAGTCTTGTGTGACTAAACCCCTCACTGATGTGGTCTGTGGGGACTCCAGGTAGACCGTGTCAGAGTTGAATTGTAGAACACCCAGCTGAGGTTGGAGGATCAGAGAGACAGACAGGCAGTGGCCCAGATCGCTGTGTGACCTTGGGTGCCTTGAGCCTTCTCTGGGCCCGTGGCCTCGCCAGGACCACAGGGTCAATAACACCTAGTCTGCAGGTTTGGGGGGGTGTGGGGATTATGTGGGAGGAGCAGACCCAGTGTCCTCCCAAAGGGCTCAAAGTGTGTGATGATCCCTCACGGCTACATTTGCTTTGGGATAAAACTGTGGAGCTACTCTTTCCTAGGAAGTCAAAGTCAGAAATCTGGGGTGGAGGGCGGGGGCCTCTGAACCCACTCCTTGGACCAACAGGTGCCAGGGCAGAGAGAAAACTTCTGGTCCATCTGAAGGCGTCTGTGTTCGGAGGCTGTGTCTGCACCGTGTGTTGGGCAAACCCTGGGCCTCCGTTTCCCCATCCGCTGCGTCTCTCTGTAGCTGTGTAGCTGCCATGGTCATGGCCCCCTTCCCAGAGTCCCTGGTGTGCTATGGGAAATCACCTCCACATGGGATACAGTCATCTGGGACCATAACTGGGCCCCTCCTTCCCCGAGCAGAGCACAGTCACTCAGAGCTGGTCTGGAGTCATGTAGACGCAGGCGCTGACCATCTCTGCAGAGTCCAGGTCACAGCCTGGCAGATTCCTGGACCTTAGGAGGGGCATGTCAGGTGTCAGCTCTTTATCGAATAACCTCGTGGCCCCACGGCCACCAACTCCACATGTGGGCGTCCTGCTCTCCATCTAGAGTGCCGAGTGGGCATCCCTGACAGCCGGGTGGCAGTAAATAAATGCTCACCCACGGGCTCTCTGTCTGTGGCTCCACCATGAATATTGGCTGATCCATGCATTTGCACTAATGAGTCCGATAAAACAAAACCATGAAACCGTAGGTCGGAATTTCACCTGTTCACCCATGGCGAAGGGGACGACCTGGATAACTGGATAACACTGTGGTTTTCAAATACCAGAAGGCCCTCTCTTATTTTCGTGTGCTGTTCACAGTTATCCACGCGTACTTTTACACTGAATTGAATTACTACCATTGTGTCCATCACTATCTTAAGTGCAGACAAGTTGACAAGACAATAAACCCAGCCCTGACATGTCATGTTTGCTGCTTTCCTGGTGGAACTGGGAGCTCCGTTCACGTGAGGATGTTAGCCGGCATGGCTTCCTCTGGGACATCTTCACCCTCGTGTTAGGTTCCCTCTCTGGGTCCCTGTGGCTGTCCATCACACCCGGAGGGCAGTGTCGTTGCTCCCATGGGCAGTCTGTCAACTCCATTCAGGTCTCACCTGGAGTCTCCCTGTGTGTCATTGCCAATCCATCTTCGTGGGTCAGGTTCCCTCTTCAGACCACCCACTGTGATGGTTCTTTTTTTTTTTTTTTTTTTTTTTTGAGTTGAAGTCTCACTCGGTTGCCCAGACTGGAGTGCAGTGGCCGCTCCCGGCCACCGCAACCTCGACCTGCTGGGCTCCGGCGATACTTCCGCCTCAACCTTCCGAATAGCCGGAA
>NW_007247191.1:21498-35962 GCF_000164805.1 Carlito syrichta | reverse complement strand
CAGGCTCCAGATTCTTCAGCCTCTGGACTCTGGGACTTGCACCAGTGGCCTCCCCGGGGCTCTCGGGCCTGCGGCCTCAGACAGAGGCTGCAGCCCCCCTGGTTTTGAGGCTTTTGATCTTGGACTGAGCCCGCTGCTGGCTTCCCTCCTTGCCCAGCTTGCAGACAGCCACGTGGGACTCCACCTTGCCACCCTGTGAGCCAGTTTTCCCTAATAAACCCCTTTTATTATGCACGTATCCCAGGGATACGTGGAGAACCCTGGCTAATACACTCATTTTTCTAAAACATCCAGTGGGTTTATCAATGGGAGACATGAAGGCAACACAACTACATGCTTTGCTGTCTGTGTGGGAACCAAGATGCACAGTGACCAATCCTTGACGGGCTTGGAAAGCAGTGACGTGATCGATCCCAGATCGTGATACACATGTGTCACTTCTGTCATGATTTGTGTACTGAAGGGCTAGTGACAGAGTCTGTACTTCCTTGTGTCACTCACAGTTAAGTACCATGGGTACCGATGTGTGAGCAGTGTTGTTGCGATCCTGGTATTAGCTAAAGAAACCATGGAAACTGTGTGTCGGGACCTGCAAAGCCAGGACTGCCTGTGCTCCCAGAATGGCCAATTTTGTACCACCAGCATGACATCACAAAACTTAGGGCCCAGTAGCAGACCTTATATAGTATATTATTCCCACCAAACAGGCATGGTTGATGTGAGTATCCTCAGAGAGAACACTGTGCAGCAGTGAGGTCATTAGGAAAAAATAAGTGTTGAATATTTACTATTTTGTTTTTAATATTATTTACTAAATCATCACACATTTTAATCCCCTCCCCCCTTTTATTTAGAGACATGGTCTTGCTCTGTCACCCAGGCTGGAGTGCAGTGGTGTGACCATAGCTCACTGCAGCCTAGACCTCCCAGGCTCAGGCAATCCTCCTGCCTCAGCCTTCTGGGTAGCTGAGACTCTAGGTACGCACCACCACACCTAGCTAATTTTTAAAATTTTTATAGAGACAGAGTCTCACTGTTTTGCCCAGGCTGATCTCAAACTCCTGAGCTAAGGAAATCCTCCCACCTCAGCCTCCTGGACAGCTGGGACTACAGACATGTACCACCATGCCCAGATAATTTTTTTCTGATTTTTGTATAGAGATGAGGTCTTGCTATGTTGCCCAGACTGGTCTCAAACTTCTGGGCTCATGCAACCCTCCTGCCTCAGCCTCCCGAAGTGCTGGGATTATAGGCATGAGCCACGGCACCCGGGCTATTTTAATTCTTCTTCTTCTTTTTTTTTTTTTTTTGAGTTGGCATCTCACCCTGTCACCCAGGCTGGAGTGCAATGGCGTGCTCATGGCCACCCCAGCATCAACCTGCTGGGCTCAGGCAATCCTTCCGCCTCAGCCTTCCAAGTAGCGGGAACTACAGGCACACCCTACCAGCCTGGCTAATTTTTGATTTATTGTCGAGACGAGATCTCGCCAAGTTGCCCAGTCTGGTCTTGAACCGACAGGCTCAGGCAATCCACACGCCTCGGCCTCCCCAAGTGCTGGGATGACAGGCTGAGCCACCGAGCCCGGCTATTTTAATTCTTAACGGTGACTTGTTTAACTGCCAGCTTGTGACATTTCTGCAAGTTTAGCAACCAGCTTGGAGAGCCTGTGCCATCCAGCTCCAGCATACTCGATGGAATTAGGGATGGGAAGAAGGATGCTGGACTGGGCGGGTGTCTATGGCCCCCTTGACTGTGCAAGCGCTCTCCCCTGACAGCACACTCTTCCAGCTGTGCCTTCCTTCCCATACCTGGTTGACCCAGTCTCCCCCCTTTATGAAAATGGTTCTGGGCGCCACTGTCTGCTAAGTGCCTCCCAAGGACAAGCAGGAACCTGCAGCCACCTGTAGCAAGTAAAAAGGCTGGGAAGGGGAGGTTGAGGCTGTGTTGAGCCGTGATCATGCCACTGTACTCCAGACTGGGCAACAGAGGGAGACCCCAACTCAAAAGGAAAAAAAGAGAGAGCTGGAAAAGGGGAGTGGCCCCAAAGAAAGACAAAGCCGCAGCCTGGCCCTCCTGACGGTACCCTGAGACCACTGCACCCCCCTCGCCATTTTGTTCCCATTGTTGCACTTGGGGACCACCAACCCTGAGAGGCTGTGACACAGCCAGGGCCATGTGAACAATAATGAGCTGGAGGCTTGGGGACAACAGGACACGAGCAGAGAGGTCCCGGAGGAATGAGCTAGCTGGCTTCGGTAGGGGGTGATGCCTCTCCAAGATGGGGGATGGTCCTTGGGGTGGGGAGCCTGAGGACAGCCCTCCTGCCCAGAGCCCACCTGCCCCTTGGTCACGTAGCGGGCCTTTCTGTGATGATAACCATGTCTCAATCTACATCGTCCAGTGCAGCAGTCACTGGCCACGCATGGCCATGGAACACTTGAGATGTGGCTGGTGGGGGTGGGGGGAGGAAACAAACACATGAAAAAAACCAAAAAATGTACAAAGATAAAAAATAAATAAAAAAAAATGTGGCTGGTGCATGCCCAGAACTGAAAATCTCATTGTATCTCACTGTGATTAATTAAATTTAAATAACCAATGTGAAGCCGGGCACAGTGGCTTATGCCTGTAATCCCAGCAACTTGGGAGGCTAAGGTGGGAGGATCACCTGAGGCCAGGTACTCAAGACCAACCTGGGCAACATGGTGAGACTCTGTCTTTGCAAAATAATTTTTTAAGTTTTAAGTTAAAAGAAAGAAAGAAAGAGGCCAGGTGCGATGGCTCAGGCCTGTAATCTCAGCACTTTGGGAGGGCGCGGCGAGAGGACCAGAAGTTCAAGACCAGCCTAGGCAACATAGCAAAACCTCGTCTTTACAGAAAATCTAAAAATTAGCCAGGCATGGTGGCACATGCCTGTAGTCCCAGCCACTTGGGAGGCTGAGGCAGAAGGATCTCTGAGCCCGGAGGTCGAGGCTTTGCTCAGCTGTGACCATACCACTGGGCAACAGAGAAAGATCCTGTCTCTTAAAAAAAAAAAAAAAGCTGCCGGGCTCGGTGGCTCAGCCTGTAATCCCGCGCCTTTGGGAGGCTGAGGTGAATGGATGGCCTGAGCCCGCGGGTTCGAGACCCATCTGGGCAACTCGGCGAGACCTCATCTCTACAATAAATAAAAAATCAGCCGGGCGTGGTAGCGCGCGCCTGTAGTTCCAGCTCCTCGGAAGGCTGAGGCGGAAGGATCGCCGGAGCCCAGCGGGTCGAGGCTGCGGTGGCCGGGAGTGGCCACTGCACTCCAGTCTGGGCGACCGAGTGAGACTCCAACTCAAAAAAAAAAAAAAAGCTAATATGGCTAGTGCCTGCCATATTGGGGAGCACAGACACAGACTTCCAAGTCCCCATCTCCGGAAAACAAGGCCTTGGCGTGTAGGGGCTCACCCTCCACCTCGCCAGGCACACACTGAATCCGTCTTCCTGGTCAGAGGGTCCGCCTCTTTTTCAGGAGACTGAGGGGAGGACCTTCCTCTTCAGGGAGACCACAGCCACCCACAAAGTGGGGAGCCCATCAGAATGGGCGCAGCGCTCTGACCAGTGGTGCCGAAATGGCGGCTGCTCTGCCCGCTGCCCCAGAATCCCGTGACTCCTCTGTGGCCTCACATTCTCCTGAGGGTGTCGCATCCACCACCTGCTCAGAGCTGGGTGCTGCGTCTCCAGGCTGCTCCGTCCACACCCGCCTCGCAGTTTCTTGGGTCACTGAGCCTTTGATTCAGTTTGCTCCACCCTGACGTTATCCTCCAGCCACACACCAAGCACACTGTCAGGCTCTGTCCCCTGAAGCCGGCGCGTCTGTGGGGACACAGATAGGAAGAGAGACAGCGTCAGCACTGTGTGAGCATGGGTCCAGCCTTGAGGCAAGCAGGCATGTCAGGGACGACTTCCCCGAGGATGAGGGGGACAAGGTGGGCTCTGAGGGCAGAAAGGGGAGGACAAGCATAACCCTTCAGGTGGAGGGACCAGCCCACGGCACAAGGGACGAGCCGGGGGGGAGGGAGCCCAAATTGTACCCCACGCCCTGCTCAAGAGCAGCCGAGACCCGCAGCCCCTGCCACCAGGTGTGGCCCTGGGACTCCAGCAGCTGAGTGGGGGTCTGTGTCCAGGGCGAGGGTCCCAAGGCACCGTCTTCCTCACAAGGCCAAGCGCACACCGTGCACCGGGCTCCATGCAGG
Organism: Carlito syrichta; assembly: GCF_000164805.1. Classification (NCBI taxonomy): domain Eukaryota; kingdom Metazoa; phylum Chordata; class Mammalia; order Primates; family Tarsiidae; genus Carlito; species Carlito syrichta. The sequence goes on along the minus strand of NW_007247191.1, from coordinate 31,741 downwards.
GCACTCCCAAAGGACCTCAGTGATGGGTGGGCTTTTGCTATCTTACATGAAACCGGAGGCTCAGAGAGGTTGAGAAACGTAGTCAGACCCACAGCAGAGCCAGTGGTTGAATCCAGGGCTGCCCTGACACCTGCGTGGAGACACCAGGCAGAGAAGTGTGTCTGTTCTCATGAGTGTTGGTGGGCTGCTGGAACCAGCTCCTACCAGCTCGAGAACTGGCCGTGTGCCCCTCTTTCCCACTGCGTGTTCAGCGGCATCTCCATGGCAGCTTAAAACTGGCCCTGGCAGGTTTATACCATGGAAGTTGGCAACAGCTGCAGATCAAAAAGCTGGTTGTTCAATACCAGCCAAGCCACCAATGATTGACAAGTGCTTGTCTGTGTGAGACTGAGTGTGGGTTTTCACATGAATGTGTGTTCGTGTGCAGGAGTCTTTGCACGTGTGTGTGGTGCATCTGTTTGCTGCCTTGTACGCCCTTGTCTGTCCATGTCTTAATCACCGTGCCTCTCTGTGTGTCTGTGTGTGTTGGTGTGTGTCTCATGCATGCATATGTATGTATGAATCTGTGTGTGTGTCAGAGTGTATGTGCATTTCTGTGTATGATGGTGTTTTTCAGGGTGTTTATGTGTGAGTCTATTTGTGTGTAAGTGTCTGTGTGTCTGAGGGTGTCTTTGTGTATGTGAATCATTATGTGTCACTGTGTGTCACTGTGCGTGTGTGTCACTGTATGTGTGTGAGTGTCACTGAGTGTGTCTGTGTGTGTTTATGTTACTGTGTGTGTTTCTGTGTGTTTGTGTGATTGTGTGTGTTACTGTGTGTCACTGAGTGTGTCTGTGTATGCTTATGCTTCTGTGTGTGTTTCTGTGTTTTTGTGTTACAGTGCATGTTACTGTATGTCACTGAGTGTGTGTGTTTATGTTGCTATATGTTTGTCTCTATGTGTGTCTGTGTGTGTAACTAACTGTATGCATCACCGTGTCTGTGTGTTTATGTCACTGTGTTGCTTTGTGCATTACCGTGTGTCACTGTGTGTGTTTATGTGTTTGTGTCACTGTGTATGTGTCACTGTGCATCTAGGTGTGTTTATATCACTGCGTGTGTCACTGTGTGTGTGTTTGTGCTACCGTGTGTGGCCTCTCCAACAGAAGATCATAGCGGTTTCAAGTGAAATTGAGGCAGACACTCTCCACTACAAAGCTCCAATTTGCTTGCTAATGTCCTTCAAAGGAGACAGGAGGAGGGGGGAGCCAGACAGAGGACGCGCTGCCGCTGGCAGGAATAAAGGCACAGAGCAGGACCCAGGCAGCCTCTGTCAGCTCCTTCACCAAGTGTGCCCAGAGCACTGAGGTGCCACCCATCTCTGGAGGCAGCATGGGCCCTTGAGGGGACCCCGCCATGCCTCAAACACAGCCCTCGAGAAAGCAGTCATTTGGGAGGCTCCAGAGTGATAAAAATATAAACTTTGCTGCCTACAAAATCTCATCCTCCGTTGTCATGGAATTGACAATACCGATAAGGATCAAAGGGACGAGAATAGACTCTCCGTTTCCCACTTAACTCTTGGAATCCTTTTATCCCTTCGCTTCAACTCCCTCCTCCCTCTGGAGAACATTCGAGATGTTGCAGTGTGGCCCTCTATTACCCAGAATGCCAGCACTCTCCCTGTCCTAGACAAGCACCCCCTTCTGGGGAAGAACCCCTTCTCCCCCAACCCCAGCCACATGGCTGACCACCCTGCCCTCCTAACCCAGGGCAATCATGTGACCCAAGCTGGGCCAGTCAGAGTTCTCCCTTGGGATTTTTCACCGTGGAGCCAAGAGAGATGGCCCGGGCCTCTTGGGAGGCAAAGAGGGGCCTCTGTGAGCCAGGAACTGTGGGTGGCCAGAGACAGAGACAGCGGACCCAGAGGACCCTGCGGCATTGTTGTCCCTGGTTCCAGCCACTTCTGAGGCCCAGCCTCACCCTGGCCCTAGCTCACCCTGGTGAGTTAACCAAGGTAGTAAACTACTGTTAAAAGAAAAAAACCTTAGACAAATGAAATCTACAGAGTTGAATTGAGCAAAGAACAATTTGAGAATCAGGCAGTCCCCCAGACCAGAATAGATTCAGAGAGACTCCAGTTCAACCTCATGGTTGAAAAAGATTTATGAACAGAAAAAGGAAAGTGACTTAAGGAAAATGGAAGGGAGGGACAGAAACAGGCATATTGGTTACAGCTTGGCGCTGGTCTTATCTGAACCTGGTTTGAATAGTTGGCCTCCTATGATCAGCCAAAACTTGGTGATTGGCACGCAAGTAGGCTCCAGTCTATTTACATACCCAGTCAGTTGAAAGTTCACTGTATATGGAGGAACCTTTAAAATATATCAAGAGGCAGCTTGAAGCCGGGCTTGGTGGCTCAGCCTGTAATCCCACGCCTTTGGGAGGCTGAGGTGAGTGGATTGCCTGAGCCCATGGGTTTGAGACCCGCCTGGACAGGGGAGACCTCATCTCTACAATAAATCAAAAAATTAGCCGGGCATGGTAGCACGCGCCTGTAATTCCAGCTACTCGGAAGGCTGAGGCAGAAGGATCGCCGGAGCCCAGCAGGTCGAGGCTGCGGTGGCCGGGAGCGGCCACTGCACTCCAGTCTGGGTGACAGAGTGAGACTCCAACTCAAAAAAAGAAAAAGAGGCAGCTTGAGAGTAAACTGTTACAGAAATGCCAGGAGTTCACTCAAGGTCTCATTGCTCATTACACAGAAGGTCAATCATTGAGACAATGAGTATTACCAGAGAAGAAAGCTTTTTATTGGGTGATATCAGCCATGGAGAACAAAAGGCTCAGTCTCAAATTCGTCTCCCCATCCTGTTGAAGTCAGGGGCTTATATAGTAGGGCAAGAATGTAGAAAACAGTAATTACGGAGGAGTAAGAAAGAGGAGTTGGTAAACAGGAATTAAGAAGGGGTGAGGGAAAGGATTTGGTAAACAATAGGGGTCTGGCATCTTATCACCTGGGTGAGGTGCTCTGGTGAGTTTCAGTTCCTTGGTACTGTAGGCCTGGGGGCTGGTTTCCTGAGAAGGGGACTCAGGCAAGACAAATGTTAAGTTTCAAACCTTAAGGTCCTGAGGGTCAATTTTTATGTTTATTCAAAAAATTGTAACCATTCATTTTGTGGTGAAACTGGACCGGTTTCAAGACTTAACACCACGCTTTGGGAATAAGCTCCTCTGAGCGTCCCTAGAAGCTCCCAATCTGGGCCCCACCCATCCTCAAGCCATAGGAGGTGAGGAGGGCTCCTTCCCCCGCTGCAGGGCCCTGGCTTTCCTAGTTGCCTCCGTCTTGTCTCAACCTAGAAGTCACCCTTGCAGGAGCCTTCTCTAACCTCCCCCTAGATGAAAGCCCCTGTCACTCCCTAATGAGTGCCTTTCTTTGTTTCCTTTGTCACAGGTATCAAAGTTATAATTATAGATGGGTGGGCTGCCTTGTGTGTTCAAAGCCTGTCTCCCCCATCCCTGCAGCAGGTCCCTCCTGAGAGGGAAAGACCTTAGCTTGTCTGGATTAATCAGGATTCTTTCCACTGCAAGTGTCAGAAACCTGATTCATACCGCCTTAAGCAAGAAGGTTCCTGGAGCTCAGAGGGAAGCCAGGCCGGAGCTGGGCTCTGGGAGTGATTGACATGGGTGCTGTGGCATGGAACAGGCCATGGGGAGTTGGGGCAAATGAGAAGAGAATCTCAGCCAGGCTCCAAGGACACACCTCATAGGATGCTCAGGACAAGGAGGAGGAACCAGTGAAGACACAGAGAGGGAGAAGGAAAGTCCCAGAGATGGTGCCCTGAAGAGCCTAAGGGGAAGCCATCCAGCGGGGGCACTGCACAGAGTAGCCGCCCCAGGGAGGGGGAACCACTGGACTGGGGCATGTCAGCTAGCAAGGGCCTGGTCTGTTGGGAGATAACCCATCATTAGATGTGACATTACTTCTTCCTCCCTCCCTTTCTCCCTCCTTTCCTCCCTCCCTCCCTCTCTCTATTCCTCCCTCCCTCCTTCTCCCTTTCTTTCTCTCTCTCTTCCTTCCTTCTTTTTTTTTTTTTTGAGTTGGAGTCTCACTCCATCACCCAGGTTGGAGCCCAGTCAACCTGCTGGGCTCTGGCAATCCTTCCACCTCAGCCTTCCAAGTAGCCAGAACTACAGGGGCACGCTACCACGTCCAGATAATTTTTGATTTCTTGTAGAGACAAGGTCTTGCCAAGTTGCCTGGATTGGTCTCAAACCCACAGGCTCAAGCAATCTACTCACCTCAGCATCGCAAAGTGCTGGAATTACAGGTTGAGCCACCGAGGCTGGACTACTTATATGCTTTCTATTCATTGCACTTGCTTTTATTTTATTTTGTTATTCTTATTATTTTTGAGTTGGAGTCTCACTGTGTCGCCCAGGCTGGAGTACAGTGACACACTCATGGCCACCCCAGTGTCAATCTACTGGGCTTCGGCAATCCCTCCACCTCACCCTTCCAAGTAGCCAGAACTACAGGCGCATGCTAGCATGCCTGGATAATTTTTTTTTTTTGTAATTGTAGAGATGAGGAGTTTGCCAAGTTGCCAGTGCTGGTCTTAAACCCGCAGGCTCAGGCAATCCACTCACCTCAGTTTCCCAAAGTGCTGAGATCACAGGCTGATCTACCAAGCCCAGCCTCTTTCTTTTTCTTTCTTTCTCTCTTTCTTTCTTTCCTTCTTTCTTTCCTTATTTCTTTCTTTCTTTCTTTCTTTCCTTCCTTCTTTCTTTTGTTTTAGAGGGAGGGTGTCACTCTGTCATTCAGGTTGGAGTGCAGTAGCACAATCATAACTCACTGCACCCTTGACTTACTGGGCTCAAGTAATCCTCCTGCCTTAGCCTCCCAAGTTGCTGGAATTACAGGCATGAGCCACTGCGCCCAGCTGCTTGCGAGCACATGCTGCAGCTTTTGCTGGTCACACGTCCCTGGCTGATGATTCTGTGTGAACTATAATTGCCCACTGCTCCGCCCAGCAACCCTCATCTCATAGACTTGATGACCAAAGCCATATGGCATGACCTGCTCAAGCCCATATGGTGTGGGTTGCCGGGTAATAAAGTCCCAGAGGTCCCTGCCACTTCCCTTCCTCCTGCAGGTCAAAGCACTGAAATCCAAAGAGCCCTCAGCTCCCGATGGCCCAGAAGGCAGCCACACCATCAATTATTAAACATCCCTTAAAAGCCCAAGAAAACTGAGATGGGACTAGATCGGAAGCCATCAGACCCTCACAACCTTTGGCTAAAAAGGGAAAATTCAGTCCAGGGGAAGGTAACCCACACATCGCGGAGCCAAGAACTCCCAGGTAGTCAACGTCCCCGACTGGAGGAACACTGTGACATTTGACTCCTGTCCTCCCTGTGGCTGCTCAGACAAATGCTCCAAGAACCCAAAGTGAACTTTTGGCTGAAGACAGAGTTCTTTCTGCCTGCCCTGCCACCCTGTTTATAAAGCCCAACAAATCTGACATTTACATGTTTTATAAAGTGACATGCATTCTGCATTGCCATGGAACAGTATCTCGTGTGTGTTGCTTCATCTCATCAGTCTTTATTTTTATTTTTATTATTTTGAGTTGAGGTTTCACTGTGTTGCCCGGGCTGCAGGGCAGGGGCACAATCACGGCTCACTGCGGCCTCGGCCTCCTGGGCTCAGGCGATCCTCTCACCTCAGCCTCCTGCGATCCTCTCACCTCAGCCTCCTGAGTAGCTAGAACTACAGGTGCACGCCACCATGCTCAGCTAAAAGAGAGTGTCTTTAAAGAGGTGAGTAAGGTATAATGAGGTCATATGGGTGGGTCTTAATCCAATAGGACTGTTGTTCTTTTTTTTTTTTTTTAAGGAGAGATTAGAACACAGACACACACAGAGGGACAACCATGTGAGGACACAGGAAGATGCCACCTACAAACCAAGGAGACAGGCCTCAGGAAGAACCAGCCCAGCCCACACTTGACCCTGGACTGCCAGCCTCCAGAATCATGAGAAATCAGTTTCTGTGGTTGACAGTCTGTGATATTTTGTTATGACAACCTAGCAAACTAGTTCCCAACCGAAATGTATTCTCTCACAGTTCTGGGGACAGAGGTCCAAAATCCAGGTGTGGGCAAATCTATGCACTGTCTGAAGGCTCTTGGGAGGATCCTTCCTCCTCTCCCGGCTTCCAGTGGCTCCTGGCAATCCTTGGTGTTCCTTGGCTTGTAGATGCATCATTCCAGTCTCTGCCCTTGTCATCATGCGGTGTGTCCCTTGGTCCAGATCTCCCTCTTCTTACAAGGACACCAGGCGCTGGATTAGGGCCCCTTTAATCCAGGGTGACCCCACCTGAATTTGATTGCCTCTACCAAGACCCTGCTTCCAAACGAGGTCACTCTCATCAGTACCAGGGTTAGAGTTCCAGGGAGCTTTGTGGGGGGACACCCTTCAACCCACAGCATGCCGCCCCGCATGAGGTTCAGCTCCTGTGAGGCCACTGCACGGAAAGGCCACGTCGGCGTGGGAGGGGGTGACCGAGAAGCCACCGCAGTTCCATCCCTGGTGCTTGGTATCTCCCCAGCCCTGGCAGTGGACGTGAGAAAGAAGAGCTCCCCCATCCGAGGGTGACCCTGCAGGAGACACAGAGTGAAGACCACCAGTTAAGCCCAGACAACCCCCAGATTCACGGGCAAGCCAACGGCTGCCGTTTAGACCCTAGGTCTGGGGTGCTTTGCCACGCAGCTCTAGGTAATGGGAAGAGAGCCCGCTTCCCCAAGAGGCTGCAACATGTCATGTCCTCCCACGCAGTATGGGTGCCATCTCCCTCTCCCCCACAACTGTTGTCACTAAACATTTCCCATCACTCGATCGGTGACAAGGGATTTAAAGTTACCCTTTGTGACCAGGAGCAGAGGCTCACACCTATAATCTTAGTGCTGTAGAAGACCAAGGCGGAAGGATCCCTTGAGGCCCAGAGGTTGAGACCAGCCTGGGCAACATAGCAAGACCCTATCTCTACGAAAAATTTAAAAGTTAGCTGGGCATGGTAGCATGTGCCTGTAATCTTAGCCACTTAGATGGCTGAGGCAGGAGGATCACTTGAGCTCAGCGAGATGAGGCTGCAGTGAGCTGTGATTGGGCCACGGCACTCCAGCCTGGGAGACAGAGTGAGACACTGTCTCTAAAAAATCAAGTTGTAAACCAGGGACAGTGGCTCACACCTGTAATCCCAGCACTTTGAGAGACTGAGGCAGGAGGATTGCTTGAGCCTGGGAGTTCAAGACCAGCCTGGGAAACATAGCAAGGCCATATCTCTACCCCAAAAATCAAAAAATTAGCAGGATGTAGGGACACACGCCTGTAGTCCCAGCTATGCAGGAGGGCTCAAACAGAAGGATCACATGCGCCCAGGAGGTTGAGACTGCGGTGAGCTGTGATTGTGTCACTGTACTCCAGCTTGGGCAACAGAGTGAGACCCCCAATTCAAAAAAATAATAATAATAAATAGAAATGAAAATAAAAAATAAAATTGTAAACACATAGCATGTTGCCCTCAGGAATGGATGTTCTAGGCGTTAGGACTGGAGAGATGTGCTCTTTTAGGGGACCTTTCAGGTCATTACAGAAAAGTAGAGCATCAGAGAGTGACTCGGTTCTCCCAAGGCACACACCAAGCGTGTTCTGTCCTCTGGATCCCGGTGCAGGAGTCTTTTCTGCTCCACCCGAGGGTCTACGTGGTAATTCCAGAGTCACCATTTTGAAAGTTGATCACACGCTGTTTCTCTGGCTCTTGGATCCCTCAGTTTCCAACAGAAAACACATTCAGGTGAGGAGAACTCAAGGAGGGTTATTTTGAGATGGCTCACAAGGCGAGGGCGGGGGCAGGAACCATGGACTAGCAGCAAAGGCTCTGTCATCATTCCCAAGCCCTGAGCAGCAGGAAAGGACCTGATTCCAGAATCTGGAGTGAGAGAGAGGGACCCCAGGAAGCCGTGGCCTGTGGCGGGGGACTGTCAGCCAAGGTGACCTCATGGGGAGGGAATTCTGACCTCAGGTCCCTCCCTCCACTTTCTGTGGTTCTGCTGATGCCTCTCACTGGCCAGCTCCACTGGGAGCCCGTCGACGAGGCCCATCCGGGCAGTCCAGAGCACAGAGCAGGCTGAAGTGTAGGGGTGAGCCAAGGATGGCTCAGCTTCATGGCATCCCCTGGATTATACCAACCATGGTGGTTGAGAGATTTGAGCACCTGGAGCCTGAAAAAACCTACCTGGGGCTTGTTCTAGTCCATTTTTTGTTGCCGTAACTGAATACCTGAGACTACGTAATTTATAAAGAATTTTATTTCCTTACAGTTCTGGAGGCTGGGGAGTCCAAGGGACTGCATCTGGTGAGGACTTTCTTGCTGTGGGGACCCTCTGCAAGGTCCCAAGGAGGCTCAGGGCATCATATTCTGGGGGAGGGAGGGAACCAGCTCAAGGCTCTCTCCCTCCCTCTCCCTCTAAAGCTACCAGGCCCATTCCCATGGTAACCCATCCGCTCATCCGGTGTCTGGATTAACCCATTCATGACCAAGTCAGCTCTCAATACCCATTCATGACCCAGTCAGCTCTCAATCTCATGTGAGGGATTGAGTTTCAACATGAGCTTCGGAGACAAACATTCAAACCACAGCGGGGCTGTGGTCTTTGGGGGAATCTGATGAAATCCACAAATTCCTCTTCCTGGAAATAGGTGCCTCCCCACCCCCCCCAGTTCCAAATCCCAGAAACACCACTCAAACAGCTTTATGCAAAAGGGGAATCGACTGGTCCACGGAGTAAGTATCAGGTAAGGTTGGATCCAAGGTCACAAATAAAGCTGCTAGGATCCTGCCTCTCTCTCCGTCTCTCATTCTGCTTCCTTCTGAAATTAATTGTGCATGTAGATGCTGGGCACACAGCAGAGCGGTGGCTACAGCACCTTGATCTTATCTTCTCAAGTTAAGGGGGGGCTATGGAAGAAATTCATCCAAGTTAGGTGCGCAGTGACTCATGCCTGTGATCCCAGCAGGTTGGGAGTCCAAGGAGAGAGAATTGCTTGAGCCCAGGAGTTCAAGACCAGCCTGGGCAACATAACAAGACCCCTGTCTCTACAAAAATAAAAATAAAAAAATAAGCCAGGCATGGTGGCGCATGTACTTGTAGTCCCAGCTACTCCAGAAGCTGAGGCAGAAGGATCGCCTGAGCCCAGGGGGTTGAGGCTGGGGTGAGCTGTGATTGTGACAGAGTGAGACCCTGAAAAGACAGAGAGAGAAAGGGAGGAAAGGAGGGAGGGAGAAAGGAAAAGGAAAGGAAAGAAAGATAGAAAGAAAAAGAAATTTAAAGAACCCCTCTAGGGAGATGCCACAGAAACTCCGAGGAAGGCTCTGATGGGCCAGGCTGGAGCCCTGTGCCCTTTGCTGAGCCGTCTCTGTGTTCCAAGGATGCCGTCTCATCTCTGGCCTCCACGCTGCTCCCTGATTGACAGCCCTGCCTTCTGCCCAGGAGTGGGTGGGGAGACGTTTCCCAAACCGATACCCTCCCTTAGACACACTACAGTGCAGGGTCCACAGGCCACTGCGAACCCCTTTCCTATGCAGCGGGGAGAACGGAGTCATAGATCAAGGTCACCAGTGACTTAGGAGCAAAGTCTGGAACTGAAGCATGTCCTTCAAATTCCTCACCAGGGCGTTCTCTTGGAAGGCTTAAAGCCTATTAAAACCTTAAAGGGCATTACCAATGAGACGTGCATTGAGTTCCCTTAATCCTGCAAGAGGATTAGGAGAATTCAGCCAAGATAAGCTCCTTGCAGGGACACGCCAGCCGCCTTTCATCAGTCCCACGCGTGTCCCTGGCTGGGCCAGCCCCTCAGGGGTCCTCGGTTCCCGGACCGTCCCCACCACATCAAGTCACAGCCCGTGGTTATAACGACCACAGTGGTGTTCAGCCAGCTCAGGAGGGATTCCAAGGGGACAAATGTCCTTGGCCAGCAGGACCGCATGAACGCAGATGCAGAGTCTAGAACCTGGGGTCAGGCCTGCTCCTAAATTTGTAAGGCCTGGGGCGAGGGTCAGATGGGGAAGGGCCCACACAGCACAGTTCTTTTTTTGTTTGTTTTTTGAGTTGGAGTCTCACTCTGTCGCCCAGACTGGAGTGCAGTGGCCGCTCCCGGCCACCGCAGCCTCGACCTGCTGGGATCCGGCGATCCTTCCGCCTCA
>NW_007247191.1:13568-21271 GCF_000164805.1 Carlito syrichta | reverse complement strand
CAGGCAATCCACTCATCTCAGCCTCCCAAGCTGCGGGATTACAGGCTGAGCCACCGAGACCGGCTCCACCCGCTTTCTTTCCCAACCCTTCCAGCTCCAGCCCTCACGCAAGATGTCACCTGTGTGAGTGTGGACAACCCGGCCTGCATGTCCGGGCTGTGTCCCTGTTCTCTGCAAGCACACCCCCCCAGCCACCCTCGGTCTAGAGGTGCATGCGCCCATCATGTGGCCAGCCCTCAGTAGGAAAGTCCACGTGGAACCTGGAAGAGGGCTCAGGCCTGCTTGGACAGGAAATTCAGGATTCTGAGCAGGGTCAGGATAGGGCCCAGGGCAGAGGGCCCCTCACCTGGGCTGAGTGGTTCTGCTGGGCCAGGTCTATTTGGCGGAGTCTGGGGGTGAACGGGGAGATGGTGATGCCAGCAGCAACCAGGGCCTTGGAGCTTGGGTGTACCCCAAGGGCAGTGGGAGCCATGGAAGGCTGTGGTGCTGCGGGTGGCATGATTTGCCCTGTCCGGGGGAGACGGCTCGGAGTGACCAGAGTGATGCCAGGAGGCCAGGGAGGAGGCTGTCCAGACTTCCTGAGAGGACGAGACAGAGAGGAGAGCCTAGGCTGGAGTCAAGGGGTGGGATGTGTTTGGGAACCCCCAGAGGAGAGGGCGGCAGGATACTCTAGACGTGGGGGACAGGCTGGGCATGGTGGCTCACACCCAGAATCTTGGCATTTGGGGAGGCCAAGGCAGGAGGACTGCTCGAGCCCGAGAGTTCAAGACTAGGCTGGGCCACATAGCAAGACCAAAGGGGCCGGAGGTGGCAGCGCACGCCTGTGGACGCAGCTGCACAGGAGGCTGAGGCTTGCCTGAGCCCAGGAGGGCAAGACGGGGGTGAGTCATGCTTGTGTCACTGCACTCCCGCCTGGGCCACAGAGCAAGACCCTGTCTCTGAGATAACAACACAAATCAAACCCAAGAGTGCACAGTTAGGCGGTAGCAAGGCTCAGGCTCGAAACGTTTTTACTGCCCTTAACGGGGAAAGAAAGACAAAGTGGAAGGGAGCACCTGTCCCTGTGGCACTACCCCGAGGCCACAGTCCCCAGGGACGCGGACCAGCAGCTGAGGGTCACGCGTGGGCAGGAGTCACACTCTCGCCTCGGCCTCCGTCTCTGTCTCCGTCTCTGTCTCCGTCTCTGTCTCTATTTCTGTCTCTAACTCTCTCTGTTTCTATTTCAATCTCTGTCTCTATCTCTATCTCTGTCTCTGTCTCTAACTCTATCTCTGTCTCTGTCTCTATTTCAGTCCCTATCTCTATCTCTGTCTCTGTCTCTATCTCTGTCTCTATCAACTCTGACTCTGTCTCTCTGTCTCTGACACGTCCCAGCCAACGATCCCACCCCACCCATGGGCCCCCGGGCACGACAAGCGTTTAGAGAGGAGGGGCCCACATGTTCCCTGCCAGGTGTTCTCCACGCAAGGGGAGGCGCGAGCTCTCTTGGTCTACCTTTCTACAGCATAAATTTCGGGATTGGTGAGTTATCATCCTTATACTGAGAGAGAACAATAAAGCTATTTCCAGCCTGGGAACAAATGAGCCCAGCGGTCAACAAAACCCCAGAGGCGGGTGCGGGGCAGCCGTGCCATTGGCCTGTGGAGCCTGGCAGCCTTCCCCTGCCTGCTAGGGCTTGGCCTGGGGGTCCAGGGCGGTGCCGAAGGGATATGGGGAGCGAGGAGGGGGAGACAGAAGGAGAAGGGAGCGGCGGACATCCTGGGGTCACACGGCTGGCCAGGCCCCTCGGGTTTTACCGAACCAGATGCAGAGGCTCAGAGAGGGTGGGGGCCCTGCCCGGGGACACACAGCCTGGGGGCCCAGGCCCCACTTCCCGATGGGCCCGGCAGCTCCAGGGACTGCTCCAGTGTTTTCTCAGCACTTGGGAACAGATGGCTCCAACTCCCGCCCACGGGAGCCAAACATTTTCCCTGGTTACCCTGCTAATTTGCTCACAGGCGTCCTCTTGTAAATAGAGAGTACAAAGGCTCCTCCACGCAGCCTGTCTGAAGGGCAGATGTTGGTGCCGCGGGACAGGCCCTGGAAGGAGCACAGGGGAGGCCGGGGGAGGCCCAGGGCGGACCCAGCCAAGGCCAGGAGCCCCAGTCAACCAGCGGGGTCTTGCGAGGGGCACTGGCAAGGGGCCCAGGCAGGCCCGGGTTCCAGTCCTGGCTCTGCCGCTCCCTTGGGGGCCAGCCTCAGGCTCCCTGGCGTCAGTTTTCTCATCTGTGAAATGGGCACGCTGGTTCCAAAAGAGGAAGACAGGAGCTCCGGGGATTGGATGAATCTACAGGAATCTGTTCGTCCTCCCGACCCTCCCAGCACGGCGAGGGCCGTACCCTTGGACCGAGTCACTGCCCCACCCCGACAGCATTCCCTTCCACCAGCCCCTTTCACCAGAATTCTTCCAGAACCTACCAAGCCCAGAGAGGAGTGGGTCCCTCAAGCCATCTGAGCTGTGTGGCCTTGGGCAACCGCCTTCACCTCTCTGGGCCTCATTTCCATCTGTAAAATGGGGTGTCACCCAACTTCCCTCAGAAGCCACGGCGAGGATTCTACATGATGGCAAAGGCTCTGGGTCATCCCCGCCACCATGCAGAAGTCAGGGAAGGCTTCCTGGAGGAGGGAACAGTCGGACTTACACCTTCCAGATGAATAGGTGGAATGTGTGTCTGTCAGAACAACGTGGGTGAAAGAGACGCATTATGGGGGGGAGGGGAGGCTCGGGAAATTGGGTGTGGCTAGTGCTTGGAGGGAGGGCCCGGGTGGGATGGCCCCTCGTGGAGGATGGGCTGGCTCTTCCGTCCTGGGCCGGCCTCCAGCATCCGCCTCCTGCCCTGGGAGTCTTCGCCCTACCCCTGCAGGCTGACGTCCCGGGGGCTGGGGCCGTGGAAGGCCACACGTGGTGTGGGGCCCAAGTCCCAGAAGTCTGGCCTGGGGTCTCTGATCTCCAGGCCTAGGAATCTGGGAAGGATGGTGTGGGCGTGCGGCACAACCCAACAAGGCATACAGGGTCCGGGGTGCTGGGAGTCTGGGGGGGGAGGCGCGCCAAGGGAGGCACTGGCATCTGCCTGGCCATGCTGTGTGACGTGGGTGGGCTCCCACACCTCTCTGAGCCTTGTCTCTGATCCTCTGCAATCACTTCCCCTCCCAGCGTCCCCATAGGGCCTGGACGGACGACGCACTTGGCCCGGAGCCTGGCACATAGTTGGCAGGGTGGCACCACCCCCGCCGCATCCTGCAGAGCCCCGCTGGGCGGCACACACCCCTCGCCTGCCTTGCCCTGGCAGGAGAGGTCACCGGGCTTCCTTTGCCAGTTCCATCTCCCTGCTTGGCCCAGAGTCGGGTCTCATCTTCTCCTGTGTGTGACTCAGTGGTACTTGAGCACCGCGGGTGGGTCTGGCCGGACCCTGGGCGAGGGCTTCTCCTCTCTGGGCCTGGGGCTGGGGGCGCTGGCAGAGTGTTTCTGTCCGGGTCAGGCCTTCCAGCCCCGGTCCCTGGGCCCACCCTAAGGCGGCCCGGCAGTGGCCATGGACGCTATCACGTTATAAGACCTGCATCCCCCTGGGGGACCCCAGCCTCACCACTTTGGAGCTGGCTTTCATGGAAGCCACACCCTGCACCCGGAGAAGGAGGTGGGAGACGCCCCCCCTTCCTCAGGACCCAGTCCACCAGCCCCCTCTCCCTCCCCTCCCTGGGGCCTGAGTCTCAAGCAGGCCCCTCACCCTCGAGCCCCGTGGGTGGACGGAAAAGACTCTAATGGGTTTTAAGTTAATAAGTTGGGAACAAATTAGGTTTGAGCTCCGCCAGAAGCAGATGGCACAGCCGCTGTGACCTGGAACAGCCCGGCTGGGGCAGCGGCGGGCAGCGGAGACTGGAAGGAGGACACCACTGGGCTCTCTTTATTTTTCTTCCCCCGGCATTTTATTGTGGCCCTTTTTTTTTTTTTTGAGTTGGAATCTCACTCTGTTCCCCAGGCTGGAATGCCATAGCACGCTCACGGCCACTCCACGTCAACCTGCTGGGCTCTGGCTATCCTTCCGCCTCAGCCTTCCAAGTAGCCAGAGCTACAGGCGTGCGCTGTACAATAAATTTTTGATTTCTTGTAAAGATGAGGTCTCGCCAAGTTGCCCAGGCGGGTCTCAAACCCGCGGGCTCAGGCAATCCACTCTCCTCGGCCTCCCAAAGTGCTGGGATTACAAGCTGAGCCACCAAGCCCGGCCTATTGTGACCCTTTTAAACATAAAGAAAAGTAGAGGCTCATGCCTGTACTCGCAGCACTTTGGGAGGCTGAGGCAGGAGGATCATTGGAGGCCAGGAGTTCATTGGCAGCCTGGGCAACATAGCAAGACGCCGTCTCTACAAAAAAAAATTAAAAATTAGCCAGATGTGGTGGCACATGCCTTTGGTCCCAGCTACTCAGGAGGCTGAGTGGGAAGATCCCCTGAGCCCAGAAGGTCGAGGCTGCACTGAGCCATGTTTGTGCCATGGCACTCCAGCCTGGGTGAGCGAGTGAGACCTTGACCGAGTGAGACCTCGACCGAAAAAAGAGAGAAAGAGATAAGGAGGAGGAGGAGAGAGAAGAAAGAAAGGGAAAGAAGAGTGGAAAATACTTTACACCGCCAGACTCAGTGGCTCAGCCTGTAATCCCAGCACTTTGGGAGGCCGAGGCGAGTGGATTGCCTGAGTCCGCAGGTTCGGGACCCACCCGGGGAAATTGGCGAGACCTCATCTCTACGATAAATCAAAAAAAAAAGTAGCCAGGCGTGGTAGTGCATGCCTCTAACTCTGGTTACTTGGAAGGCCGAGGTGGAAGGATTGCCAGAGTCCAGCGGGTCGAGGCTGCAGTGGCCGGGAGGGTGCCACTGCACTCCAGTCTGGGCGACGGAGTGAGACTCCAACTCAAAAAAAGAAAAAAGAAAATACTTTCCACCGAACACCCAGGTTGGTGCTCACCGCCCCATTTTTCTCTCTGCTTTATCAGGTTCTACCCATCTTCGCAGCCCCACTCGCCCACCCAGCCTTCCTTTCAGTGCATTTCAAAGTCAGGGGCAGACATTAGGACGCTTCATCCCTAAACATTCATAGCATTCGCTATAGGTCAGTATTGAGTTTGTTCTTTTTTTAAGGTAAAATGTATAAACAATGAAATGCGTAGATTTCAAGGGAACTTTCGCTGAGTTTCCACAAAGGCGGCCACCCAGTGTGAGAAGGTTCCTGAAATCTCTGAAAAGCTTTTCATTTGGGTCACTTGGATCTTCCGGCTGCATGTATCACCTGCAAAGGACAATAACCTAACTCCTCTTTTCCAATTTTATACATTCTATTTCTTTTTCTTGTCTTATCATGACAGCTAGGACTCTGAAAGGGAGAGGGAAAGGAGGTTGAATAACAGAGATGAGAGGCCGGGAGCAGCGGCTCACGCCTATGATCCCAGCACTTTGGGAGGCCGAGGTGAGAGGATTGCCTGAGGTCTCAGGTTCGAGACCAGCCTGGGCAACTTGGTGAGACTTCATCTCTACAATAAACCAAAAAAAATTAGCCAGGCATGGTGGTGCATGCCTGTAATTCCAGCTACTTGGAAGGCTGAGCCGGAAGGATTGCCTGAGCCCAGGCAGGTTGAGGCTGCGGTAGCCGTGAGCGTGCCATTGCACTCCAGCCTGGGTGACAGAGTGAGACTCCAGTTCTAATAATAATAATAATAATAATAATAATAATAGTGATGAAAGTAGACATCAAAGTCCTGTTTTTGTGTTTAATGGGAAGTGCCTTTTGACCAGCAGCATACAAGTAAGACATCCACTGATTCTTGTTTTATTAAAGTTTCTTAAAAATTACAAATGACCTGGTATGGTGACTCATGCCTGTAATTTCAGCAATGGGAAGCCGAGGCAGGAAGATCTCTTGAAGCCAAGAGTTTGAGACCAGCCTGGGCAGCATAGCAATACCCCTCTTCTTTGGAAAAAAAAATACAAATGGATATTGTATTTTATCAAAGCCTTTTTTAGTATGATCAAATGATTTCCCCCATCTATTATTATGATGAATACACTAAAAGCATTCCTTCTAAAAGACCATTCTTTCCTTTGGAATGTTGTGGAGTACCCTTATTTTAACATGCTCCAGGATTTTGGTTACTAATATTTCATTTAGGATTTTTTTTTTTGCATTGGAGTCTCACTCGGTCGCCCAGACTGGAGTGCAGTGGCCACTCCCGGCCACCGCAGCCTCGACCCGCTGGGCTCCGGCGATCCTTCCGCCTCAGCCTTCCAAGGAGCTGGAACTACAGGCCTGTGCTACCACGCCCGGCTAATTTTTGATTTATTGTAGAGATGAGGTCTCGCCAAGTTGCCCAGGTGGGTCTCGAACCGTGGGCTCAGGCAATCCACTCACCTCGACCTCCCAAAGCGCGGGATTACAGGCTAAGCCACCGAGCCCGGCCCCCCCACGGGTTTTCACATGTCCCTGACTGTCGCCGCCACCTTTCCAGCTGGGCAGATGACCTGGTTGTGCCTCTGCACAGGCTGCAGCATTTAGGTGGCACCGCTGCTAATGACGCCCCACAGGGCATGCTTGGCAGGAAGCCCGAGATGTGCCCATGTGTGGCAGAGGGCCATTTGTCTGCAGGTGGAGAGGCTGGTGTGCAGACAGGTAGTGAGAGAACAGGCACCCAGAGGAGGCTGACAAGGGTGTAATCATGACGGGTGGGGGATGACGGGGTGAGGATGTCACGTGATGTTGGAGTTGCTAGTGCTGGTGATGGTCTTTTTTTTTTTGGGAGTCAGAGTCTCACACTGTTGCCCGTGCTGGTGTACAGTGGCATGCTCATGGCCACCCCAGCCTCGACCTGCTGGGCTTTGATTATCCTTCCACCTCAGCCTTCCAAGTAGCTGGAACTACAGGCGTGCACCACCACGCCTGGCTAATTTTTTTTTTTTTTGGACATATTGTAGAGATGAGATCTCACCAAGTTGCCCAGGCTGGTCTCGAACCCCTGGGCTCAGACAATCCTCTTGCCTCTGCCTCCCAAAGTGCTGGAATTACAGGCTTGAGCCACGTGCCCGGCTGGTGATGGGAATGTTTTTGTGATTTCTTTTTGAGTCAGAGTGTCACTCTGTCACCCAGGCTAGAGTGCAATGGCATGCTCGCGGCCACCGCAGCCTCAACTTGCTGGGCTCAAGTGATCCTTCTGCCTCAGTCTTCCAAGTAGCCGGAACGACAGGTGCGCGCCACTATGCCCGGATAATCTTTTTTTTTTTTTTTGAGTCGGAGTGTCACTCTGTCACCCAGGTTTGAGTGCAATGGCATGCTCGCGGCCACCGCAGTCTCGACCTGCTGGGCTCCGGCGATCCCTCCGCCTCAGCCTTCCAAGTAGCTGGAACTACAGGCACATGCCACCACGCCCAGCTAGTTCTTTGATTTATTGTAGAGACGAGGCCTCGCCAAGCTGCCCAGGCGGGTCTCGAACCCGCAGGCCAGATAATTTTTGGTTTATTGTAGAGATGAGGCCAAGTTGTCCAGGCAGGTCTCGAACCCCTGGGCTCAGGCAGTCCTCTCACCTCTGCCTCACAAAGTGCTGGGATTACAGGCTTGATCTACCACATCTGACTGGTGATGGTAATTTTTTTTTTTTTTTTTTAAGTCAGAGTCTCATTCTGTCACCC
>NW_007247191.1:9637-13548 GCF_000164805.1 Carlito syrichta | reverse complement strand
AAAAAAAAAAAAAAACAGCAAAAAAGAAATTGCCAAAGCCTGGTGTTTTGGAGCAGGGATGCAGAAGTCCTCTACCAACTGTCTCCATTTCCTCTCCAGTGATTGTTCTACTTAGATTTTTTTTTTCTCTTCTGAGACCAGCTTTTCTGCTCATTTATAGATTTCCCAGAAAATCATTTTACCCGGTGTTTTCAGTATTTCTGCATACAGTGGAAAGCACTTTGGTGTCTCAGCCCCTTTCCATTTCTGTATCACTTAACGCTGCCATACCGCCAGCGTTCCATATTATTATAAACCCTTCCTAACCGCATCGCCTAGTGGTGATTTAAGCTTTCTCTGTGGGGTTACACATTATTCTGCTGATTTTCTTGGGCTTTTCACATATAACAATCACGTCGTCTGTTCCCCACTGTGAATGAAATTAACCAAGCTCTCGTGGCGGGCAGTGGGACTGTTCCCAAGGTTTGGCTGTGATGATGAATATCTTTGTATATAAAGCCTTTTCTGTATTTAGGATTATTTCCTTGGGCCAGGTTTTCTGGACCAAAAGGTAAGCATGTTTTTGTAAGCCAATTTACTTTGCAAAAGGGCTGTTCCAAACTGCACTCTCACCAGCAACCCAGTACAGGCAAATTTTTAAAACCCTAGGTGAGGTTTTGCTCCAGGGGTTCTAATTCCTCCCCTTGGTCAAAAAGAATCCCACCTCAGCTAGTTTCTCTCTCCAACTGCCTCCTCTCCTCCCATCCCATTTTAAAATTATCTTTACTGTTATTTTTTTTAGAGACGGGGTCTCGCTCCGTGGCCCAGGCTGGAGTACAGGGGTACGATCACTGCAGCTCGAACTTCTGGTTTCAAGCCATCTTCCCACTTCAGCCTCCCAAGTAGCTGAGACTACAGGCACGCACCACCATACCCAGCTAATTTTGTACATGTTTTGTAGAGACGGGGTCTCGCTATATTGCCTGGGCGGAGCTTGAACTCCAGGCAGGTCTTAAACTCCTGGCCTCCAGAGATCCTCCTGCCTCGGCCTCCCAAAGTGTTGGGATTGTGTGTGAGGCCACCATGCCCAGCCCTCCCTGTCCTCTCTCCTCACTGCCTTTCATCCGGATACAACCGCCTTCCTTCTCTTCTTGACTTTAATCAGCTTCTTCCAGCCTCAGCACTTTGCACTGGCTGTGCCCAGGACACCCTTTGCACTAACCTCCCCACAAGGGGCTCCTTTTCACCATCCAAGTCTCTCAACTCAGGTGTCACCTTCTCAGAGGGACCTTCGCTGACCACCTGGCTATTGGCACCCACCCCACCCCCAGAGTCACACGCGACTGTCTACTCCGTTGCTGTCTTTGTCTTCCAAGCATCTAACGCTTCTGAAACACTGTGCCTGTTTATGCCTGTTTATGGCCAGCGTCTTCCAGCAGACTCGAACCCCACGGGGGCAGGGGTAGGGGCAAAGATGTGTTCTCTGCAACTCGATGTGTCTTACCTACACGGAATAATTTTTATTTGGAAACTTCCCACACCCAAGACAACAAGGCAGGACCAAGGTCCCCTGTCAAAGCTCTAGACCCAGGGGATTGTTCACTTTTAAAAAAAATTTTATTATAAAGATGTGGGGTACATTTCGGGGTTAGGTATATAAACACTGATCACGCAGGTACCCTTGTTGATGAGGTATGCCCCCTAGCAGTTTCCCTCGACTGCCAATCCCACCCCTGCTCCCCTGACAGTTTCCCACTACTGCCAATTGCTTTCTTATAACATTATACTTGTTCAAGGTCCGCTTATGAGTGAGAACATATGGTACTCTGTCCTTTGTTTCTGTGATAGATCACTGAGTATGATCGACTACAAATACATCCAAGTTGCTGTGAAGTCCATATATTTGTCCTTGATGGCTGCATGATATTCCATCATGTATATGGATCACACTTTTTTCCCAACCAGTCCAGCTTCAATGGGCAACGCAATTGGTTCCATGTTTCTGCCATTGTGAATAGAGCTGCAACAAACATGTATATGCAGGTATCTTTTTTATAAAATGATTTGAGTTCCTCCGGGTATATTCCCCGTTGGGGGATTGCTGGGTCATATGGAAGGTGAATTTCTAGTTGTTTCAGAAATCGCCACACTGTCTTCCAAAGAGGTTGCACTAGTTTGCATTCCCACCAGCAGTGTAGAAGCGTTCCTTCTTCTCCGCACCCTCGCCAGCATCTGTCGCTGTTTTTTTATGAATGATGGCCATTCTTACTGGGGTTAGGTGGTGTCTCAGTGTGGTTTTGGTTTGCATTTCTCTGATGATGAGTGAGGCGGAGCACTTTTACAAGAGTCTGTTGGCTGCCCGTATATCTTCTTCTGAGACGTGTCTATTCGTGTCTTTTGCCCACTTTTTATTTTTTTAATATTTTTTTTGAGTTGGAGTCTCCCTCTGTCCCCCAGACTGGAGTGCAATGGCCGCTCCCAGCCACCACAGCCTCGACCGGTTGGGCTCCGGCGATCCTTCCGCCTCAGCCTTCCAAGTAGCTGGAACTACAGGTGCACGCCACCACGCCCGGCTAATTTTTTTATTTATTGTAGAGATGAGGTCTCGTCAAGTTGCCCAGGTGGGTCTCCAACCCGCGAGCTCAGGCAATCCACTCATCTCGGCCTCCCAAAGTGCTGGGATTACAGGCTGAGCCACCGAGCCCGGCCCTTTTGCCCACTTTTAAAAGGGGCTGTTTATTTTTTTCCTTTTGGTGCATTTGAGTTCCTTGTAGATCCTAGATGTTAGGCCTTTGTCGGATAAACAGTTGGCAAATATGTTTCCCCTTCTGTGGGCTGTCGGGATTGTTCACTTTAAGATTAATTAGTTAGGCCGGGTGCAGTGGTTCACCCCAATAAGCCCAGCATTTTGGGAAGCAGAGGCGAGAGGACTGCTTGAGCCCAGGAGTTTAAGACCAGTCTGGGCAACATAGCGAGACCTTGTCTACAAAAAAAATTGAGAAATTATCTGAGTGTGGTGGCACACACCTGTAGCCCCAGCTGCTCAGGAGGCTGAGACAGCAGGATCACCTGGGCCCAGGAGGTCAAGGCTCCAAGGAGCCGTGATCATGCGACTGCACTCCAGCCTGGGCGACAGAGTGAGACCCCCGACTCAAAACAAACAAACAAAAACCAAAGATTAAGTAGTTGGAGCAACGGACTGGCCACCTCCCTCTCCCAGACAGCCCCAGAGGAAGGTCAGAAGATACATGGCCCTGGAGAAAGCACCAGAGCTCCCCACCAAGTCTCCTGTCAGATTATGCTACACCCACTTACTCAGCACCCCGATTCAGTCCACTTTTCAAGAGAACGTTTGGTTCCTGCTGTGTGGGAGGCACTCCCGTAAGCGCTGAGCCTCCCGAGAAAACTCAAGCAGGTTCCTGCTCTCGGGGGCTTCCGGTCTTTCAGAAGAGGTGGCTGAGGCACGGCATTGAGAAGGGCCCTGACCCCTCGGTGGGCAGAAGCCCCCACGGGGCTCCCTGGGAGTGTAGGCGTGGAGGTGGGCTTCCGCCGGATAAGGAGCTAGGGTGGAATCCGGGCAGGAGCCGGCAGGTGCCCTGCAGACGCCCGTGTGGACCCCGCCTGGTGGCTCGGTCCCTGGGGTGGGGGCGGGGGTGTCTTCTCCCGGCGGCCGCAGACAGGCTCCCCCTGGAAGGACGCGGTGCTCGCCGGGTCCTCACCGCACCCTGCGCCTCGCCCCGTCGCCAGCCCGCTTCGGGTGCCAGGGCCCGGTGGGCTCTTCTTACGGCCCGAGGGGCGCCGTGGCAGATGAGTACGCCGAGGCTCCCAGAGGGTTCGAGTTCTATTCACCTGGAAGAAAACCGAGGCTGATCCAAAGCCTGGGGGAGAAACGGACCGGGTGAGGGGCGCAGAGTGGGCTGCGGCCGCCGGCC
>NW_007247191.1:1759-8291 GCF_000164805.1 Carlito syrichta | reverse complement strand
CTGGCGAAACGGGAGCGGCCGGCGCATGAACGCCGTTCTCGGCCTCTCTGTGGCCCTGTCACCCGCCCTTCGACACGGGGCGCGAGCCGGCTGTGCGGGCCGGCCCAGGCGGCCGTCGCTCTGGCCCGCCGCCCGTTCGTTCGGCGGCGGCTCGTGCAGCTGTCGAGCACCTCCTGCGAGCAGCCAAGCTGCCCTCCCAACCCCCCCGCCTCTCCCTGCTCGGGAGCTGCTCTCACCCTTTCTTCCTCTGCTGAGTCCTCACAACGGTGAGGTGGGGAACTGAGGCCTGAGGGGTGGCGTGAGGGCCTGAGAAGGCCCTGCCTTCTCAGCTGCCCCCAGGGCCGGCACTGAGGGGCCCCAGCAGCTTGGAGTGGGGCGGCAGAGCGAGCCCTGTACACACTTGAGCGGTGCAGCCTGCGCTTAAATCTTAACGAAAGGGAGGCGGGGGTCACCCGAGGCCCTGGGCTGCTGGCGTGGAGGGGAGGGGTCGGGGAGCAGCGAGCTGAAGGCCTGGGCCCAGGAGAGGTGGGGCCGGCAGGCTCCCTGCCCCCTCCGCCGTGGGGACGGTGGCTGAGCCGGGCGGCGTGGGTGGCAGCAGCCGCCTCCCGGCCCGGTGCCCAGCACGTCTGCTTCCCTTCCCCGGGTGGCGCGGCCTGGCGAGGTGGAAACCTCAGCTTTCTGCCCGGGCGTTCTCAGGGCGCTGTGGGTCCGGGGCTGCGCCCGGGAGCCTGAGCCGGGCCTTTTGGGGTCTGGACACCCTCCAGGGCAGAGCTGACACGCCGATGGGGGCGGGAGGAGCCTGTCTGATGAGGGAGGCTAGATGGCCCCGCGGAAGGGGGGCTCTCGGCGCCTCCCGGCAACCTTGAGGCCGCGAGCCTGGGTGTGTGGGTCCTGCCAGGCCGCTGCTGTCCAGCCCAGCCCGGCTCTGCTCCGAGCCCCGCCCCATCCCCCAGCTCCGAATAGGGCAGCAGGGGACACTCGGAGGACCTCGAGGCTGGAGGGGGAGGTCAGCGGGCTTCCCAGACCCCTGGTACAGAAGCCCCTTCCCCACTGGTCTTGGGAAAGTTGCCGGGAGAGGCGGGGCCTCACCCCTCAACCAGGGGTCTCCTCGTGCCTGCCCGGGGGTCTGTCCTTGGCTTGCCTGGGGTTCAGGTCTGCCGTTCAACTTTGCTGCAGACGGGCCGGGCAGCAACCCCGTTCTCATCACCAGGGCTGGCCCCCAGCTGGCAGGTTCCGGAATCGCCCCAGCCCCCCAAGACGCAGAGGCAGGAAGGCTCCCGAGGGCCCCGTGTGTCGCGGGCCCTTCTCGGTTCCCCAGGGAAATGCTGTAGTGCGCCAAGCAAGGGAAACATGGGCTGGGGGAGGCGCTTGGTAACCAGTCAGGACAACCCACCGGGAGGCTGGGAAGGGGTAAACTGAGGCAGGAGAGCTGGAGTGAGGCCCCGGAGATGGTGCAAGCGGGCATAGCTGGCGTGGGATGTGTCGTACCTCCAGCTGTGGGACCTGGGGCCGGGCTTCTCCAGCCTTGTCCTTGGCTTCTCCCACCCATGCAAAGGTGGCCTGTCTCCATGTAAGGCTCAGTCTCCCCAGTCGAGCACGTGTCCGTTTTGCAATCAGATAAGTGAATACATTATTAGAAAAAGAAACATCGCCATTTTAGGAGAGAGAACTAGACTCCCCATGCCTACACAGGGCTGCCTACCCAGTGGGGTGTCTCTCCATCACGGACCAGTCAGCTCCTTCCTTTTCTTCCAAAGGGAAGGCCTAGCATATCTGAAGTGAAGCAAGACACACTGAAGCAAGACCACAGGAAGAACTTCCTGCCACCGAAGGTGGTTGGCCCGGGACCGAGAGCCATGGTGGCTCAGAGTGTCCCACAGACTTGAGTTTGGGTCCAGGCCACGCCACTATCAGCCTGTGAGGCGAGAAGAGGGGGGTGTGGGTGAGAGTTACGTGCTGCGGAACCTTCACTTTCCTCGGCTGAAAAATGCGGCTTGGGCACCTCCTGGAGGAAAGTGATGCATGCGACACCTCCAGCCCCGTGCTGGCCACGTGAGGCTCGGTCATGTCACCTGCTATTTCTTTCTTTTTTTTTTTTTTGAGTTGGAGTCTCACTCCATCGCCCAGACTGGAGTGCATACCACACCCGGCTGATTGTTTGATGTATTGTCGAGATGAGGTCTCGCTGCCCAGGCAGGTCACGAACCCGCGGGCTCAGGCACTCCACTCACCTCAGCGTCACCTGCTATTTCGGAGTGCGCCCCAAGTTCTGACATTCCACCTCCGGCTACTCGGGAGACTGAGGTGGGATGACCACCTGAGCCCCGGAGGTCGAGACGACAGGGAGCCACGATCACACCACTACCCTCCAGGCTGGGCGACAGAGTGAGACCCTGACTCTTAAAAAACAAAGAAGAAAAGAAAAGAAAAAAGAAAGGGTGGCCCCAGGGAATATGGCCTGGGCGGCCGGGCAGCGGGAGGGGTGTCGCCCTCACCTCCTTCCTCCTTTCTCCGGAGCACAGGCCAGCATGGGCTCTGTCGGGAGCCAGCGCCTCAAGGAGCCCGGCATGGCGGGCACGCCGGACGGAGGCATGATGGTGAGCTTCAGCTTCGACAGCTACCAGCTGGAGGAGGTGGCGACCGAGGCAGCCCAGGGCCCTGGCGTCGGGGCCAGGGGCGTCGCGGCATTCGTGGACTCCGGTGAGTGGGGGTGCCGGAGAGCGGTGCGTCTGCCCGGGAACAGGGTGGGTCACGTGACCCTGGCGGAACCCTGGGACCCAGGAAGCCCCGGGTGGTCGCGGAGCCCGGAGGCTTCTCTGTCAGATGGGTTGGATTTGCCACGGCAACAAAACGCGCCCCCCAGCCTGGGTGCTGTCACCTGGATGCCACCTGCGTGTCCCACGCAGGGTGTCAGGGGCCCTGTCTGAGGCTCTGACCTCACTCGGGCTTCCGTGCACACTGGGCAGGTAAAGGGCTCATGTACTGCCCCGGAAGCCGCTGTCTGGCGTGACATGTCACGTGGGTCACTCTCGGCCTAAGTCAGCCTCACTACGGAGAAGGTGGGAATGTGCCCAGAAGGAGACTGGATGTGGGGCTCAAAGGGCTGTTTTTCGGCCCAGCTGTGTGACCTGGGGCAAGGGCTTAAACCGCCCTGAGCCTCGGTTTCCCCACAGTTGAGCTTGGGACAGCCAGCCCTTTCCCTGGGCCAGCTGACTGCGAGGTCAGACTTGCAGAGCAGGCAGCCTGCAGGCCTGGTCTGAAGGCTCGGGGTCCACACCCCGACTCCCGCCTCAGCGCATGGGAGCCCTCGAGCAAGTCTCTTTGCTCTCTGGAAAAGGAAGATGCTGGCGTCTGTGTGATGGCAGCCGAATCCACAGGATGTTGCTTGGGACTGTCCGGGCACTCAGGGGGCCCCTCGGAAGCGTCAGCTCTTTTGTGGGGGCATGGCTGATACCAGGACCACTTCAGGCTCAGGAACGTGGGCTTGTTCTCTGGGTCTCTCCGCTCTCTCCATTGTGGGCCCTGGATGCTTTTTGGCCAGGCCCTGTGGTGGGCTGGGACACCTCCCTGCTCCTGAGGCCACAGATGGAGCCGGCTTGGGGCCAGTCCCCAGGGTGTGGCCAGTCCCAAGCGGCAGCGGCCCTGGAAGCCACAGATGTAAATATGGACAGTGGTCATGATGACATTGGTGACTTAACTGTGATGGCCGTGGCGACAGTGGCTTTGGTGGTGGCCAGAGAGACAGCCAGTGGGAATTGGACAGACAGGGAGTTAGACAGACAGAGGTGGATGAGGGTTACGGATGCTTCATAGACACATGCAAATGCACACAGATTCGTTCCACGACGTGGACTCCCTGCCGTGGGGCCGGTTGAGCTAGCGTGAAGTCTGAAGACTGGCAGCCAGGAAGGAAGGTCACGGGCACTTGCTGCTTGGCCTGAAGTTCTCGCCTGATTAGGCCAGACCCACCCAGGGCCATTTCCCTTTGATGAATTTAAGGTCCATCGAGGAGGGACTTTAATCTGCAAAATACCCTCACAGCGGCACCCGGATCTGTGTTCTGTTGAACAACAGAGGACCATAATGCAGCCTTCCAAGGTGACCCACAGAACTGGCCATCACAGCCTGACCCATGTCAGTGTGGTTCCCACATTCATCTCCCTAAACCCTGCTTCCTTGCCACATAAAGACAGTGACAAGGTCCTAAAGCCACTAGGCACGGTCCAACTGACCCTGTTCAGCCCACACACGCTGGCCTTTTCCAGGATATACAGAGCCCTCCCTTGCTGTTTCTGCTTCTTTAATATCCTGTGGCTTTGATACTGAGACAGAAAGTTCACTATTATGAGTTGGGCACAGTGGTTCACGGCTGTAATCCCAGCACTTTGGAAGGCTGAGTCAGAAGGATCGCTTGAGCCCAGGAATTCAAGACCAGCCTGGGCAACACAGACCTCGTGTCTACAAAAAATACAAAAAGTAGCCGGGCACAGTGGTGCACACCTGTAATCCCAGCGACTCAGGAGGCTGCAGCAGAAGGATCGTCTGAGCCCATGAAGTCGAGGCTGTGGTGAGCCATGATGGTGCCACTGCCTTCCAGCCTGGGCGACAGAGTGAGACCCCCAACTCAAAAAACAATAATAAAAAAAAATTTTAAACAATGAATAAATCAAAAATATTTAAATAAGGAAGAAACACCCCTAACACTCCCAATCCAGTTTTTGCAGCTGGTCACGTGGTCGTAGCTGGTGTTTCTAAACACCTCCCTCCATGACCCTTTGCCATCAGCAAGCATCTCAGCAGGTCGTGGTCTTTTGCCGGGTGGGGTAACCCAAACTTTTATTCCAAAGGGTCTGGGCCAGTAGCAGCCCCATTTGTTTTCCAGTGACTTTAGTCACAGGAAATAAGAGCACTGAGATGCCGTAGGCGTCCCCCGTATTCCAGATGTATTCTTTCTTCTTTTTTCTTCTTTAGAGACAGGGTCTTAACTCTGTCACCTAGGCTGGAGTGCAGTGATGCAATGACTGCAGCCTCAACCTCCTGGCTTCAAGCATTCCTTCTGCCTCAGCCTGCCAAGAAGCTGGGACTACAGGCATGCATCCCCACACACGGCTCATCGTCTTCAATTTTTGGTGGAGACGAGGTCTCGCTGTGTTGAGCTCCTGGCCTCAAGCAGTGTTGCTGCTTCGGCCTCCCAAAGTGCTGGGATTACAGGCGTGAGCCACTGGATTCAGCCCACCAGACACGTTCTTTTTTATTTCCATGTGGAGTCACAACCGATTTCCCCTTGCTAGTTGGGATCAAACCCCAGACAGCACAGCAACCCTCTTCCGTGGCCGTAGGTTCCAGGGCATGAGGTGTGCAGGTGGCAGGCTTGACTTCATTGACTCTCAGTGGACACGTGGACCAGCAGAGCCACAGCTGTAAAAACGAATGGCGGTGCTGATGGCAGTGGTGACTTAGCTGTGATGGCCGTGGTGACAGTGGCTTTGGTGGTGGCCAGAGAAAAAGCTAGTGGGAATTGGATGGACAGAGGGAGTTGGACAGACAGAGGTGGATGAGAGTTACAGATACTTCATAGACACATGCAAGTGCACACAGATTTGTTCCAAGACGTGGACTCCCTGCCGTGGGGCCAGTTGAGCTAGTGTGAAGTCTGAAGGTTGGCAGCCGGAAGGAACGTCGCAGGCACAAGCTGCTTGGCCTGAAGATCACAGGGGTGGGAGGCAGACATTTTGCTCGTGAATTTCTTTTTTTTTTTTTGAGTTGGAGTCTCACTCTGTCACCCAGACTGGAGTGCAGTGACTGCTCCTGGCCACCGCAGCCTCGACCTGCTGGGCTCCGGCGATCCTTCCGCCCCAGCCTTCCAAGTAGCCGGAATTACAGGCATGCGCTACCACGCCCGGCTGATTTTTTGATTTATTGTAGAGATGACGTCTCGCTGCCCAGGTGGGTCTCGAACCCGCGGGCTCAGGCAATCCACTCACCTCAGCCTCCCAAAAGCGCGGGATTACAGGCTGAGCCACCGAGCCCGGCTCGTGGATTTCTAAAGGTGGTCGCGAGTGGTCCTAGCCCCATTCCCACCCTGATTCCTGGGCAAATGAATTGTGACCACGGGAGAATCAGCGTCCTCCCCTGGACACTGACTTAGAGCACACGCAGTGTCCACAAGGTCTCGCCGAGCCGGCCCTGAGTCTTCGAAAGGCCGTTCCACTGTCAAGCTGGCTGCTTCAGTGGCCGCAGTGGGGTGGGCATGGCAGCAGTGGCCATGTGCTTGGTGACTTTTTGTGGTTTTCTTTTCTTTTGAGTCAGTCCACTCTGTCGCCCAGGCTTGCACACTCACGGCCACCGCAGCCTCAACCTGCTGGCCTCGGGCAGTCCTTCCACCTCAGTCTACTTAGCTGGGACTACGGGCACGCGCCACCATGCCCGGCTCTTTTTTTGACTGATCGTGGAGAGGAGGGCTCGCCAAGTTGCCCAGGCTGGTCTCGAACCCGCGGGCTGCGCAGTCCTCTCACCTCGGCCTCCCAAAGTG
>NW_007247191.1:0-1260 GCF_000164805.1 Carlito syrichta | reverse complement strand
CTGGCCACCTCAGCCTCGACCTGCTGGGCTCCGGCGATCCTTCCGCCTCAGCCTTCCGAGTAGCCGGAATTACAGGCACACGCTACCACCCTGTTGATTTTTTGATTTATGTAGAGATGAGGTCTCGCCAAGTTGTCCAGGCCGGTCTCGGACCCGCGGGCTCAGGCAATCCACTCACCTCGGCCTCCCAGGGCGCGGGATTACAGGCTGAGCCACCGAGCCCGGCCAAATTTTAAAAAATTTATTGTAGAGATGAGGTCTCACCAAGTTGCCCAGGCTGGTTTCGAACCCACGGGCTCAGGAAATCCATTCATCTCGCTTCCCAATGTGCTGGGATTACAGGCTGAGCCACCAAGCCCGGCCAAATCCTCCCTTCAAAAAAGAATAGGGTCTGCTTGCAGTGGAGCCACGGAAGCCAGCATGATGCCTGCCTTTGGGGGCTCTTGTGCCCTGCCCAAGTTCTGCCCTTTGCCTAGCATGCTCTTCCTGCCCTGTCCTCTCCATGGCAACCTCCGGTGTTGCCTTCTCCAGGAAGCTTTCCAGACTTCTTAGACTTCCAAGGCATCCCTGGCCCTCCCAGTACTGAGGAAGGGCAGAGAGAGCCTCTCAGACCTGACTCAGCAGAAGGGGGGGAGAGGGGTTTGCCCACCCTGCCGGGTCCCCCTCACCGGCCTCTCCCCAACAGGCTACCTCTTAGCCTTGGGCCCGCTCCTCTTCATCAGCATCTGCGACGTGTGGCTGCAGCTCTTCTCCCGGGACCAGGCCTACGCCATCAACCTGGCGGCAGTGGGCACTGTGGCCTTCGGCTGCACAGGTAGGAGCCGCGGGCCCATCCCACTCCGTGGCGGCCTGCCCGGGGGCTGAGCCGGGTGGGAGCCGGGTACACGTGCATGATGGCGAGCACACCTGCGCACGCTGAGCGCACACTCACGCCAGTGCACCCCGCGCTTACATGTGCTCACACCCACTCACACACGCACACAGCACACATCCTCATGCCTACACACACATCCACAACCCGGACCTGCGCGCCTGCGTGGCCACGCAGACACTGAGGAGCCCTTGGGTTTTCTCTGATGGAGACCAGGCTTTGAGGACGGTCCTGTCCTTGTCACCATCTCACTGTTTTTCTTGGACTTTCAAACTTTTTTTTTTTAATTTTCAGCCTGGGGAAAGCTTGCAGGGGTGACACAGTGAACTCCCATAGGGCCCTCGCCCCCCTTCCCCCCTCTCCCCCCCCATTTCCTTCTCTCCTCTCTT
>NW_007247190.1:366852-385535 GCF_000164805.1 Carlito syrichta | reverse complement strand
GTAGAACATGCCAACATTTCCTGAAGTAGCCTGAGGGACTGGGTTCTGTCTCGCTTGTCTCAGAGCCCTGGTGGGACCTAGCCTTGGAAGGCTGAGGCAGAAGGATCACCTAAGCCCAGAAGGTGGAGGCTGTGGTGAGTGTGCCACAGCATTCCAGTCTGGGTGACAAGAGTGGGACTCCCAGATCTCTTCTTGTAGGTAGGGAGTGAAAGCGCTCTACAGTGCATCCACTGTTCACACTTCCTTGGAGAGACTGGCTTCTGTTTCATCTTATTTAGAGAATTGACAGGATTATGTATGTGCTAGATATCTGGGGGCCACTAGGAAGTAAGATGATGGTTTGGACTGGCATGAAGATCTGAGGTGGTCCAGCTGGGGTAATTGGTGAAAGTTTTTGTCCTATGTGATACAAATCCATGAAGACTGGGAGAGATGGTGTGTGTCTTTTGTCTTTTGTTTTTTGTTGTTGTTTTTTTGTTTTAATGTATAGACACCAAAACAGAGTCAAGGAAAATGGAAGACAAAAACACAACAAACCTAAAACAGGAAAACATGATCCAATCAAAAGAACAAGATGCAACTCTAGAAACTGACCCTGATTAAATATGAACCCCCTGACATGGAATTCAAAATACCTGTTATGAAAATGCTTAATAAACTCAAGAGAGTACTCTCATGTTGAGGTTGTAAAGAAGGCACTCACGTATTGTTAGTGATATGAAGACGGTATAGTGACCTCTATCCTGAGAATTTTAGTTATCTTCTAACAAAACTTATGTATGCCTTTATGCTTCAACCCAGAAATCCCACTGTTAAACTTTTACCCAGAAGATATGTCTTCAACAGTAATAAGACACATTTGCATAAGGTTATTAAGTACAGTATCATTTGTAATTGCTGTATATTTGGAAATTGTATAAATGTCCAGGTTTAAGGGATTGATTGAACAAGCTAGTATACAAGTATGCAATGGCGTATTATGCAGCTATAAATGTCCATAAAAAGGAGCTATACAAATGGATGTAGTTTCCACAAGATATTGTTAAATGAAAAACGCAATGTGTTTGAGGAGTTTGCTACTTTTTGTGTGATAAGAAAGGAAAAAAGAAATAAGAAAAAAAGTCCATCTACATTTATCTTTACAAAGAGAAACAAAGGAATGATAAACCAGAAAACAATGAGATGGTTTACCTATAGGAGACTAGGAATGGACAGCATGGTGGTCGGAATCCATAGGTAAATGACCTTTCTCTGAATATAATTTTTTGTTTTGATTTTTGCAAGTATTTATTGTTCTACATATTGCAAATTGGAATTAAATTAATGGGAATAGAGAAAGGACTACCTTAAAACTGACAGCAAGCAGAAACAAATGAATTCAATTTTCATATTGATGCATTAAGGGATAGAAGAAATAGCAGATAGAATGAGGCAATGGGTATGATTTTACTGCATATAAAACTTGCGCTTTTGCTTTTAAAACAAAGCCTGTATTATTTTTAGGAGTTCTAAAAAAATGTATAAAGAGAAATTCTAAGCATGACGAAATGTAGTAATGCTATGAAAGTCAGAGTTATTGTTTGAAAGAAATAACATGCATCTTTCCATCTTCTTTATGACCTCAAACTCTTCAGAGAGCAGATTGAGGGGAGGTTGACTATTGGTCTTCTATCTGCTAGTAAAAGCCTCCCCAAAGAGTAAATTTATGTCAGTCCTCTTTTCCAAAAGTTTCTGCTTTTATTTAGACAAGAAAAGCTTCAAGAAGGTTCCTTTCTGTATCTAGTGACACTCAAATGTATTCAGTTGAAAATAATCTTCAGGCTGGGTGCGGTGGCTCAAACCATAATCCCAGCACTTTGGGAGGCTGAGGTGAGAGGATTGCTTGAACCCATGGGTTCGAAAACAACCTGGGCAACTTGGCAAGACTTCGTCTCTAATAAATCAAAAAATTAGCCAGGCATGGCAGCATGCACCTGTAGTTCCAACTACTTGAAAGACTGAGGCAGAAGGATCACCAGAGCCCAGCAGGTTGACACTTGGGTGGCCGTGAGTGTGGCACTGCGCTCCAGCCTGGACGACAGCATGAGACTCCAACTCAAACAAAACAAAACCAAAAACCTTCAACTCTGGAATTCCAAGTAAGTCCCCACAATGTACACACATAAAGGTGTGTGTATATGTATATATGGCAGTATATGTAATGTGTAGATATGTATATGTAGCACATATGGATTTTTGTATTTCCTAGGTCTCTTTGCTAAAAACGTCTCTAAATAAAGATACTTCGGTAGCAACTAGAGGCTAAATGCCATCCTTTAATAGCATTTCCATACAGGCAACCAAGGCTCCCTGGAAAAACTACTGTTTTCATGTCTTGGACACAGTAGTTTCAAGGTGAGTTTTAAATACCCTTTTATGTCAAAAAGTAAAAAAGTACTCAAAACAACTGATGGAAGCATATTGCAAGGTGCTGTCTGGAGAAGTCTCCAACAGCCCAAATCTGGGACAATTTGAGCACCAAAGTAGGGACAATAATGAATTACAAACCATTGGAAGAGTAAGAATTCAAACAAAACAAAACAAAACAAAACAAAACTTCAACTCTGGAATTCCAAGTAAGTCCCCACAATGTATCTGTTGGAGACCTCTCCAGGTAGCACCTTGCAATATACCTCCATCAATTGTTTTGAGTACTTTTTTTACTTTTTGGCATAAAATCGTATTTAAAACTCACCTTGAAACTACTGTGACCAAGACATGAAAACAGCAGTTTTTCCAGGGAGTCCACACAGATATAAATTGATTGATAGACATGCAAACAGAAAAGGGAACTCCTGCTAATGCTGGAGTGCTGCTTGTGACTGTTAAATGTGGAAGAAGTAATAACCTTTTAAAAAAAATCTTCATTTTGTAACTATCATAGAGAAGAATAGATAAGGCTAGAACCATCCTTGATGATGAATTGAGAGGGAACTTGTTGTTGAAAAGCAGTGTATTTTCATGCTCCTAAAGTATTTGTGCATTCAAATGACTTATTAGCAGCAAAACAAAACAAAAAACTCAGGAATTTTATAATGGAGAAACCGACAACACCTTGCTCATGGGATTAAAATGATCATCACTGACATGGGCACATGAACATTATGCTACCCCAGATGTGATATGCCATTGTAGTCTAGCTAAGCATGCATCATTTGAATCTAATCATGTGTAAACATCAGACAAATCCCCAATAAGAAACATTCTGTTTATAAATAGCTGGAGGTTGTACTTTTTAAAATGTCAATGTCATCAGAGACAAAGTCTATAAAAATTTTTCCCAAATTCAAGGAAACTAAAGAGACATGATAAACCTAGCCTGGATTATCCATGGAAGAAGAAAAAAATGCTGTGAAGTATATTGTAGGATCAATTAAAAACCAGTAAAGTGGATGGAAGATTAGAGAAAGCAGTATATAAAACTGTTGTGTCCAGTTACTGAAGTTGAAAATTATACTGTGATTATGTAAATAAAAGAACATTCTTATTCTTAGGAAATATAAACTGAAGGGTGAAAACCACAATGCATGTTACAATGTTACATAGTTTAACTGCACTTGTTACACACACACATATATACACATATATTTTAATGTCATCTAGAGAAAGAGAGGCAAAGAGACAAAGACAGAGAATAGAAACAGAGAAAACAAATGATTAAATAAATGGGATAAAATGTTAACAATAAGTAAATGTTCTTTATATTATTCTTGCACTTGTAGCATTTTTAAAATTTGAACTTCTTTTCTTTTCTTTTTTTTTTTTTTGAGTTGGAGTCTCACTCTGTCACCCAGACTGGAGTGCAATGGCCACTCCCAGTCACCGCAGCCTCGACCCGCTGGGCTCTGGTGATCCTTCCGCCTTAGCCTTCCAAGTCGCTGGAACTAGAGGTGTGCGCTACCATGCCTGGCTAATTTTTTGATTTATTGTAGGGATGAGGTCTCGCCAAGTTGCCCAGGTGGGTCTCGAACCCGCGGGCTCAGGCAATCCACTCACCTCAGTCTCCCAAAGCGTGGGATTACAGGCTGCGCCACCAAGCCCGGCCTGAATTTATTTTCAATTAAAAAAGATCACTGGACTGCAACTTTAAGGGCTTATTAAAACACTTAGGAAAAAATTTGAAACCTTCCAGGATGTCTAAAAATCAGTTTTTAACTAAGAAATATACAAAGGGAGACCCCAAAAAACTCAGAATTATCTTTTTGGAGGACGGGCCCCTTGCAGTACAGGTTTCCCCCGCCGGATAAGTGTTCTAGAAACCGTTCATCAGTGTACCAGTTAGCATTATTGTGAGAGGCTGCGTTTGGCTTCAGTGAATTTTTAATTGGAAATTTTTTTCACCATGTTTGCCCATTTCATGAGGGGTGATTTACGAGCGCAGCTGTCCACTGTGCTGCGTGTTCAACAGTTTTTGGCCAAAACCAGCATGACCCCCAGGCCCCACCTCCCTATTCACCCAGTCTCAACCCAGCTAATTCTTTTTGGTTTGTTCCCTAAGATGAAAAAAGTCCTCAAAGGAAATGTTTTGCCGATGTGAAAGAGGCGAAACAAAAAATGAATGAAGCACTGGAAGCCATCAAAATTGACGAGTTCAAAAACTCTTTTGAGCAGTGGAAAAAGTGTCTTGATAGGTGCATTGCATCAAGCGAAGAGTATTTGAAGGTGACTGAAGATTGTAAGAATGAATACACAATTTCTTATCAGTAAATTCCTTTTTGGGGGATCCCCCTCGTATACAGGTCTTGAATTGCTTGAGCCTTTCAGCTCTATTTTTATAGTGTCAACAGTTGATAAGTATTTAAACAGATGACTTTTATCACAGCAGAAATGAGTTGGTGGGAGGCACAGGCAGAGCTGGGGGGTGGAAGGAGTAAGGTGGGGTCAGCCAGATGTGAAGGGCTCTGGCGATACCCCCTCATCTCCCAACGCGGATCAACAAAAATCCAACCACAGTCTGAACCCAGAGCTGCCAAACACAATCTTCTCCTTGTTAGGTAAGCTTTCAGCAAGTCAAAGATTGGCTCCCATCCTTGAGGGTACACATTATTCTTAATTTCAAGAAAAGACACCCTTTCTTTTAGTGTTTCGTGGGCTTTGCATCACAGTTTAGTTCTGTGTGATAGATAAGTACTTCCTTAAAGAACAAAACAGATCAAAAACCTCTGATAGTTATTCATGGTGATATTTCAAATAGCTGTCCTCATTTCTATCTATCCACCTGTCTAATTAATAGATGAATGGGTGGATGTTTCTATATTTCTGTTTCTTTTTGAGCTGCCTGTGAGTGGAAGGTGGATCCTCTATAGTTCCCTTGGCATTTAGAGGTGAACTGTGGTCTCCCCTTCATTCCTGCATTTGTAATTTCTCATCTGTACCAGCTTTCAAACAGATTTCAAAGACCATTAAAAAATTCTTCTTCACCAGAAAAATTGGTCAAACTGCACATACCTTTCTATAATTTTCCTTAATGTTAGGCTTTGAGAACAAAATGACCATATGCGGTATATAGATTCCTTTGGAAAGCAAAATGAGGAAAGAAGAACTTGAATGGAAAGACAGAGCAAATCATTTTTTTTGTTTTTCCTGATTTGAGCCTAATTTTTATTTTCTGATACTTAATAACTTGGCATTTTGGTTGTCTTAGTTACAAAATATTAGGACTTATAGCTACTCTGAAGATCACCTAGACTTTAATCTTCAGAAATTAAATATATTAGAAACTAGGTTGAAAATGAAGAGTGAACAAGCTGACTAAATCACACTCTGAGGAACATGAATTCTTCCTTTGCACCAGACATTGTACTGCCGGGAGTGAGGAGTAGTTTGAAGTTGTTTCTCATGTATCATGACTGCTCTGTTTTCCTTTTCTTTTTCTTGTCCAAGTAAAAGAGACCTGGAAGAATGGAGCAGCAGAACCAGTGTGCTAAAACTCAAATTGCAAAGAAATCACACATCTCTTTTTTAAAAAAAATTATTTTAAAGACGTGGTGTACAATTCACGGTTAGGTATACAAATGTTCATTATGCAGTCACCCTTGTTGATGAGGCGTGCCCCCACTCCTCTGGCAGTTTCCCATTACTGCCGATCCCACTCAATCCCCCAGCAGTTTCCCATGACTGCCAGTCCCTTTCTGATAGTACTATCAATGTTCAAGGTCCATTTATGAATGAGAGCATGTGATACTCAGTTCTTTGTTTCTGTGATAGGTCATTCAGTACTATAAACTCTAAGTCTACTCTTGAATGTCTAAGAGAACTTGTCGAATCAAATAGTGGTGGAGTTAGAAAGAACCTTAGCGTTTACCTATTCCAACCCTTCATTTTTCAGATTAAAAACAAGCAACAATATATAACGAAGGTCATGAAAAGTTTAATTGGTCAAAGCTTCATAGTTAGCAAAATGACTGTGGGCAACTCTCTTTTAGCTTCAGGTTGCTTATTGGTCCAAAAAAAAAAAAACCAGACACGGGCTATGGAAAGATGTTAGATCATGTTTTTAGAACACGTAGTGTTACAGCAAGTTTGGCCTGAAGTGGTCTCTGTACTTTGAGTTCCTGGGTGAGACAGTGCAACCCACCTTAGTATATAAACAAGGCAAAACCTAACTTAAAAGTATTTTTTTGTAATAGATAACCAGTTCTCAGTCAATCACAAGCAGCAATTGGCCAGACCATGTCCTAATAAACGAACGCTTGCCTGGAACCACACACTCTTATTTCTGTGCTTCGGTGCTCTGTCTACAGACACTCATCCCTGCCTCCCCTGCAGAGTAGGGCACCTTGTTGGTTTGAGTGCTATTGATTCGTGAACCACTTTTTGCTCACTCTGTCAAATTAAGTTTTTAAAAACCTTTTCTTTTAACATGCGTTAGTACTTGGCATGTAAGAAGTACTCAATAAATGTGGATTGCTGTTGAACTTGTGTCTTGACAAAATGGGGCCCAAACTTGACCTGTACGCTGTCCACTTGTATGCCTAATCCCGAATTGTACCCTCATCTTCAATATAAAATATATTTTAAAAAAACCAAAGAAACTGTGACTTGAGTTATAATCCTATTAGCTGGGCTCCCCACTCCAGGCCCAGTACTATTCCTTGTCACCTGCATTTCCCTTGCCCGCTGTGTCTCCACTGATTCAGGTGCAGACTTGGAGGCAGGGCCTTCCTCGCCCCAGCAGAGCTGAGAGAAGGATGCCTTGTGAGTGTGAGCCTGCACTCTATTCAGAGCTGAGCTGTGTTGGGCCCAGAGCCTTGTCACACCTGGTAAGATCCGGTTTCATTTGAAGTTGTGATCAAAGTTTTGCATGGTTCATGCTGAGAGGGAGGTTTTCCCTCCCATGGACCCCTTACTTTCTTTTAGCTCAGTTTTGAAACGTTTGTTCTATTTACATGAATGTATTCAACAGGCAGATTGTTCCTTGTCTAAAAATTCTTCCCATGAATGCAAATACATTTCTTAATCTCTCACAGCTGGTTCAAGAAGGAGTTTGATGAATCACCTAGAGTAGATTTACAACAAGGAAAAAGAGAAGAAAAAATGTGTAAAACATTATACAGCCCCTGAGTAGCCCTTTATCAATTTACCTCATGTAAAAGATGCCCTTCAAGAAGAACTGCAAAGGTCAGACCTTTGATGCTTCAGAAATGCAGAAAGGCTACAAACAGAGGAGATTTTCACGCCCATCTTGTGAAACAAACTCGGGTTGAAAGAATGATCTTGAGTCTATAAATGCTCTGGAGAAACCAAAACCTTTCCCCTGCTAGAGGGGGAAGATATTTTTATCAAGATAACTCAACCAGTCCCCTGCTTTAGGCCCTCCCCAGTGTTTTTCTGGGCAAATTTGTTTCTTACTAAATCCACCAGCAGATCTCAACTTTATTTGCTAATAGCAGCAGCTTCTAGCATGAGGTTTGTGCTCCCTTCCTGGGAGAAAGTGGCTAGGAAAATGCTGGAGGCTCTAAGTACCCTGTCAACAGGCATAGAAAGGCAGGCGTGGCACTGCTGCTGGCTGTGGGAACTAGGTGACATATCTGCACGTGGAACGAAAAATGTGCAGTCCTGCTCCCATGGAGCTTCCATTCCACTAGATAACATCCCCTTGTGAAGGGCTAGAACTTGCAGGTGCTGCCGAGCAGATGGCAAAGTTTTTTTTTTTTTTTTACTCAAACGCAGCAGTCAGCAATGGAATCGGTGAGTCTCCATATATTTCAGGGGTGAGACTATGTTGGCAGAGCCGGGGAAGGTGTGAGTTGTAAAGGAGATAGGGCTGGGTCTTCTGCTGCCTGGAGGAGTGATCAGAGGATAGTGGCCTATGAGCCCAGGGAATGAGAGGCAGAGGGACTCCGGAGCGCGGACTGCATCTAAGGTGTCAGGTTGGAAGAAAATAAATCCATTCGCTCACACATTCCTTCATTCATTTATCCTGATGACGTTTCTACCCTTTTTTCCCCTTCGCCTAGAGTACAAACAAGCTGTTATCTGGAATGCGAATGACTACAATGACACAATCCCTGCTTAATTCCCCAACTTTGTTTTAGGATTCCTCCTCTTCTGCTCTACCCATGAGACCCACTCTTTCCTATCTGAGTGCCGAACTCTTTCCTGGTAGGAAGTGCTCTACCCACACATACCCGCTGTGGCTGGCCATTCCCAACCTTCTGGACTCAGCGGAAATCACAGCCACTCTGAGATTCCCCTGACCACTCTGTCTGAAGCAGAGGTCCTGTCCCTGCTTGTCTCTACCTCAGTGCTGTTGATTCCTTCATAGCTGTCATCGCAGTGTGTGGTGGTCTATATGTGTACGCATTTCTCGTGTACCTCTGTCTCTTGACCACATGCTGTGGGGCCACCGCACCCACCTTGCTCCCCTGGCATTTGCAGTGCCTGTGGCACTGCTGGGCACTTCTCAGGGCTCAGTAATGAAGGGGTGCATCTCTGAAGGGGCAGAAGCAGAGATGTGAGCACCTGAGGAAGAGGTCATCGATTACATCTGCTTACTCTGAAGATCAACTTGTGACTTTTCATGTCTGAGCTTCCTCAGGGACAGAGGCCTTCCAAAAGAGACGC
Organism: Carlito syrichta; assembly: GCF_000164805.1. Taxonomy (NCBI): domain Eukaryota; kingdom Metazoa; phylum Chordata; class Mammalia; order Primates; family Tarsiidae; genus Carlito; species Carlito syrichta. The sequence continues at coordinate 376,430 of NW_007247190.1, read as the reverse complement.
ATCCAGTGGTGGGAGAGTATGGAGATCAAAGCTAGGCCAGCCCTGAATTACCAGGTTCCTAAGCTCTAATTTAGAGAGAGTCCGTTGATGGTGGATTCTGAGCTGAATGTCTTATATTTATGAGAACAAAGTCTGCCCAAGAGTGCCCTGGTGGCCCAAGGCCCTGGCAGATGACGCCCTCTGCACTAGGAAGAAGCCAGCAAGTGCTGATGTTGGTAGACTTGGAAGTATGCTGGAGTGTAAATGCTCTGGTCTTGGTTCTAGCATCTCACTGACCCTGGGCTAGTGCTTGGGTCACCATCAAGACCCTTGCTGAGGGCAGTCACAGCTGGATTCCAGTAGAGCCAAAGAGTCTTCTATGGATCGGTCTTGGAAGAAACCCATTGTACACCCTGTGGTACAGTAGGAATTAGGTGTCAGAGAGCCAGGCCACCCCTTGACTCTGTTTCCTCCCCAGCTCTCTTCACTCAGCCCGTGGACCCCGCACCTGTTAGCACAGGCTCCTACTACCCTTAAGGCCCTAACATGTTCCACGGCAGAGCCTATGACCCCCTTCAGCTCACACTGTGCACATTTGGGGCTCTGAAGAACCTTTCAGGGCTCACTTCTCATTCTCTGCCTGCTGCCCCATCAAATGCAAGAGTGGGTGGGCAGACCACCTCCCACAGTCGTCACGCGAAGTAAACTAACCGTGCTCACTTTGGTTTTGTCTCTTTTGTGGAGGAGCGTGGATGTAGAAAGGGGCTTGGGGTGGGCCCCTGTAGGCAGCGCCCTTTCAGCTCCCATCTCTGCTCCCTGATTTCCTCTCCCTTGAGATAGAGATGGGGCCGGAGTGAGATTTATAAACTCCAAGGGAACACACTGGGTTCAGAAGGTAGATGCTGGGTGATTTAATGGAATACAGTGTCACCGCTGTTCTCCTGCCTTGGAACGAAGACAGAGCTCGGCTGCCTTGTGAGCAGAGAGGGCATGTGCTCTGCCGCAGATGACTCAGCTCCCCACCTTTGTAAGGAAGCCAGTGCAACTTGGCAGGCAGACTTGGTGGCGCCTCTGCTCTGTTGCATCCAGGGAAAAGGAATCTGCATGAGGAGGCTCCAAGCAAATGTCTCTTCTCTGGGGATGCCTGAAAACCTGAGTGATGTGCCAGAAGAATATAAAACACCGAATTTTAAAAGCTGAGCTTTTTTTAACCTATGATTTCACATAAAGCTAATAGTGTCTCCCACTTGGTCATTTCTTTTGCAACACGGAAAACTGGTTTTCTGTTGGAGTGTGACAACCAGGGAGAGCCGTGCACATCACAAAAATAAAGAAACTGTGCAGGCCTGGGTGACAGCGAAAGGAGCTCCCAGGCCATTTCCAAAACATCTCACACTGGTGTTTCATCAGCGCCATAACTCCTTTAAAATGCATCCTTACCAGGAAGGGCCTGGTGATCCTGATGCCAGGTGATCCCGTTCCCTGTTTGGAGTCGCTGTGTAAACAGGAGTCCACTCTGTCCTCAGTGGTTAGCTCCATGGCCCGGCGACACAGCAGTCTACAAGGTGATCCCAAGTCTTCAGGATTTCACATGGCAATTAGGGGTGATGAAACAGAGCCTGGAGGGTTAGTGTTTTCTGAATCCTGTTAAATGCTTACTCGATGCTGAATATACAATTTTCGAAGAGGTTGTTGCTTTACTAGAAGTGCTGTTGGCACCACAAGGGCAGCCTCCTCTCAAACCAGACTCTCTCGTCGGTTCTCATAGAAGGTGTTGATGGTGCCCCCCTCAGCTGAGTCACTCACCAGCTGGCAGAACTCTGTCCTTCACTGTGCCTCCTCACCGGGGCCTGCAGGAAGCCTTTTCTCCCCCTTCCTGCATTCTCCGGGTGGGATGAGGGGAGACTTGGGAGCAGAGAACAATATGGGCATCTTTTGTGTGATTTTTAACAACTTAGTTTATTTTTGTCTTGCTTTGAGTAACAATGCCTAATGTTTTAAGACTAATTATGGAGCATTTTTAATCAGTGTTTTATACACTTAATCAGGCTGAATAGATTATTTCGAATTGATTGAAAGAAACCACAAGACTCTGTAACATTACATGAAGATGTGCTTAATTCATGTCTGGTTATGGAGTGAACTTTGAAGAACTTCCATGGGCAGTCAGATTTTATGAGATGAGGATAAAAATGACACAACTTTTCTATTTATTGTTTCTTACACTAGTTTATAATAAATAACAATAAAAAATAACCTCCAACCATGTCCAAATGAACATAGAAATTGCTGGTATAGTGAATTTATCTTATTGCCTTAGAATTGGGGTCTCTGGCCCTTGGGCTGTGAACTGGTACCAGTCTGTGGCCTGTTAGGAACTGGGCCACACAGCAGGAGGTGAGCAGCAGAGGAGCTGAGTTGCTCATTCTGTCAGATGAGCGGGAGCCTTAGGTTCTCCTAGGAGTCTAACCCTATTTTGAACTGAGCATGCGAGAAATCTAGGTTGGGTGCTACTTGTGAGAATCTAATGTCGATGAATGTGCCCCATCATGGAAGAATTGTTTTCCATGAAACTGGTCCCTCATACCTGAAATGTTGGAGACCACTGCCTTAGAAGACAGGGTTTCACTGTGATTAGCCAAGCAGGAAACATCACTGGCAGTGAAATGGCTATTTCAAATCATGTTTGCATTTCTCTAAGTTGTTAAGATTGTAGCAGCTTTTGTCTTTCCTTGGTACCTCAGCCTGAGTCCAAAGTAGAGTTATAATCTGGTCTGTAATTTTCTAATTTGTTGTATACAAAAATGGTCTTACCCAATGACTGTGAAACCTGGTGTGCTTAAGACAGTCTCTGTGAGACCAGGATGTCTGGTCTATGCCTCTTGTCCAGGTGTGTCATCAACAGCATCCTTTTCACTTGGAAAGGTATCCTGTTTTCAACAAACAAGTAATAAGGTATCATTGATAAATCAAATTCTAAACCAGTATCAACACCAATAACAATGACATCACATCCAATATCTATAACGTACCAAGGAGGATCATGGTTTAAGCTGGGTCATATATAGAGAATAATGTGGAGGTCAGCAGGGAGAGGGTAAGAGTGGGTCAGCTTGTCTGCTTGGATGACAGGAGCCGTGGGGTAGAAATTGATCAGGCGAGAGGACTGTAGGTAAGTCATGTCGCTGGAGTCCTTTGAAACCACGAAGAGTCTTGTTTGGTACAATAGGAAGTGAATCATTGTGGAAAGTTTCTGAGTAGACGTGTCAGATTAAAAACTGCTACAAGAAAGTGAGTATGGTAGCAATGTCTGGAAAATCTAGATGAGGATGGCTAGCAATGGAGCCCAGGCTGACTGAAGTAGGTGAGAACAAAGAAGTGGATTATGTTTACAAAAACAATAGTATAAAAACTGAGTAGAAATGAGATTGGAATAGGAAATTTAGATAATCTGGTAATTCTCTATTATCATAAAGCTTCAGTGACCTTTTCATTTTTCTTTTTTTGAGTTGGCGTCTCACTCCATTGCCCAGGCTGGAATGCAGTGGCACGCTCACAGCCGCCCTAGTGCTGACCTGCTGGCCTCGGGTGATTCTTCTGCCTCGGCCTTCCAAGTAGCCGGAACTACAGGCAAGTGCTACCCCCACACCTGGCTAATATTTTTTTGTACAGATGAGGTCTTGCCAAGTTGTCCAGGCTGTTCTCGAACCCGTGGGCTCAGGTAATCCCCCCACCTTGGCCTCCCAAAGTACTGGGATTACAGGCTTGAGCCATCTCGCTTGACCAAAAAAGAGCAGATAGATAGAGAGATAGAGATATATCTATATATATCCAAGAAATGTTAAATAAAATCCTAGATGAGAGGCTCATGTGGAATTATTAAAGGTTCATTTAACATGCTCAAGAGACAACTTCATCTTTTGAGCTCAGCACCATGGAAAACCACAATGATGCTCTCTCACAGATCATACTATGGCTGTGACAGAAACAGTATGCACAGACCAATATTGCTTTGTCCTCACTCAGGATTGATTTCTTTCATCCTTGTATTGAGAAACTGTCTGCCACTGTGCAAAACGCTAACAACCGGAGCAGGGAAGGCTGATCGGACTGTGCGTGTCAAATGGCAGGTTCCCAGACAATCTTCTACCTATTTTAAATTGACAAGTGGCTCAGTTTTCACAATCCGCCTATATCCCTATTATTTTCTTTCATCTTTAAGTATCTGATCTGTATCTTCACTAGCTTAGAGCTGAGCAGTTCTAAAACCTTTTGGTAAGTGAAAATTAGAGAATATATTGGAAGGAAAGAAGGAAGTGCACACTTCCATGTGGTTTATATAAACATCTTAAGAATCCCAGCTGACACTTCAGAAACCTTTTATGTATGTAGGTAGCAAAGGTGAGAGGGAAACTGATCAGAATTACTGAAAGAGAATATCTCTAATATGGACAGCAATACTATTGTCATATATGGCTTTTCTGCTATATAATCATGAGTGAGCTCACTGTCTTTTATTCAGCGTGTGACAGCAGTCTTTGTTAAGCACTCAATAAATATTTATTAATAATTAGTAAATTCAGATTTCTCTAAATTGATAAAAACAACTCAAGTTACATGTCATATTTTTATCAATAAAAATACAATATTTTCAAATATAAATCTCACTGTTATTACAATAGCATAGTAATCGACAAATTGCATTCTTTTTAAACTCTCAGAAGATTGTGAACATTGGAAGTAGTTCAATGTGCAAAATTATTGTATCATCAGCTGAGAAATCTATAGAAATATCTAATAATTTTTAAATGATTTTACCCAAACAAAAAATGAATGTCAATTTACCTTTTAGAATAGTGACTGGGGACTTCCAGAATAGAATTTTTGGAAAAGTAGACTAAGGCCCTCCATAAATCCGTCTCAGTTAAAACAGTGACTGAAACCTAAGATCGATTTTTTTTTCAGAAATCTGGAAAGTAAAAGTAGGTTTAAAACATTCTGAGGATTTACTGAAACAAAAACGAAACATGATAAGAGTTGCAGCTTTTGTAGCATTGTATCTTACTTCTATCACTAGAAAATCAGCGGTCTTGCAGTGACTGGAGGGAGCACACTGAGTTTGAAGCTCCTCAAAAGTCTCATTCTTAGAGCAATGTCACTTTGTGACCTTTTTTCAGCCCCCTGAAAATTTTCTTTGTTTGTAGGATGTTGTCGTTATCTGACCTGACAGAGTTGCCTCTGCAGGAAAAGGATAATTCCCATGAGTTTGCTGAAAACAGTCAGCAAAACTACTTGCCGTCACAGCTGCTTGAGGCTGTGACATACTTGGCAAGTGCAAGAGCTTGACCAAAGTTTTAAGAGAAATATCTGGTGAATGGGACGTATACAGGGATCTTTGGAAAACTGTAGTACTCACAAGGATCTATAAGGCTGTGCAAACACACAGAACCATGTTTATGACCAGGAGACCCGAGAGGGTCCAAACCTCTCTCCTGTGGTTGATTGAGGCTCTGTGCAGGTAGGGTATGAAAACTACCTGAGTATTAAATCCCAAAATATATTTAGAGACCTTCTGCAAAGTCTGAGAGACTTACTGGTTCAACAAAACCTTTGAAAAATTATTAGCTCATCTGTATACTAACCCAGAAAAATCTCAGTAGCCACACATTACCGGGAATCCAGATCATTCAGAATTAGTCCTGGAAAGTCACTAAGCAAACAGCAGCAGTAACAACAAAACCAAAATAGCAGCAACAATAAGCTTTGGAGGGATATCTAATTTATAAAGTTGCAAAGTTGTATTTTCTAAAATATCCAGTTTTAAACAAGAACTATGAAGCATAATAAAGCAAAGTATGTTGCATACACAGTGAAAAAAATCTGATAAATATAAACTGTCTCTAAGGTGATGTTGGACCTATGGAATTAAGACTATGTAGCTATTATAAATACGCTGAAATAATTCAAGAAAACCATGTCTAAAGATGAAAGGAAAGTATGATGACAATGTCTCAACCAAGGCAGAATATAAATAAAGAGGTAGTCATTATTTAAAAATATAGAAACTCTAGAATTGAAAAGTACAATAATTGAAAAGTAAAATTCCCTAGATGTTTCTCAGTAGGATGTGAAATGACAGAAGAAAGAATCAGAGCACTGCAATAACTCAGTAGCAAATTATTCAGTCTGAAGAACAGAAAGAAAGAAGAATGAAGGACAATGAATAGAACCACAAGTGAAAAACTGTCAAAGCAGGCTATAATAGATATTTTAGAAGGTGAAGAGACAGAAAAAGGAGCAGAAGAATACTTTAAAAAATGACTGAAAACTTATCAAATTTGATGACAACTATTATTCTATATATCCAAGTAGCATAACTGACTCTGGTAAAATTAGGAGTAGAAATTAACTCAGGAGATTCACACATAGACATGTAATAGTTAAACTGTGGAAAGCCAAAGGTAACAGCATGCCCAAAGTAAGTAATTATGTACAAGGTATCCTCAGTAAGGTTAAGAGCTGATGTCATATCAGAAACAACAGAGGAGAGAAAAAAACAGGTTGGCATGTTCATAATGCTTAATAAAACAACAGCAACAACAACAAGGTGTATCAAGATTTTTATGCCCAGCAAAACAATACTTTAAAAATTGAGAATTTAAGACATTTTCAGAAAAAAAACTAAGATAATTCATTAATAGCATATTTATCTGATAAGGAACATTAAAGAGTCTTTCATGCCAAAACAGAAAAAAAACACTAGATGGAAACTTGAATCTAAGCAAATAAATACTAAGAAAAAACAGATATAATTTAATAAGATGAGGAATGAAGGAAAGGACTTCATTACCAACCTTGCAGAAATGAGAAGAATAATAAAGGAATACTGTGAAGAACTCCATGCCAACATATTATGTAACTTAGAAATAACTGGCACCTTCTTAGAAAGATATAAATTATTGAAACAAATTCAAGAAGAAATGAAAAAATCTAAATAGCCTATGTAACAAGTAATGTGATTCAGTTAGTAATTTAAAAACTTGTTATGAAGAAAAGCTCAGGATAAGATGGCTTCAATGAAATTTGCAAAATATTTAAAAAGAATTCATACCCAACTCTTTACAAACTCTTCCAAAAAATAAAGAACATTTCCCAACTCATTCTATAAAACTGGAACTACCCTAGTACTAAAACTAGATGAACCATTACAAGAAAAAAATCAAATCAAAACAAAACAAAACAAAACAAAAAACCCTCCAGGTTGATATTCCTTTTGAATATAGATGCAAAAATTAAAACAAAGTACTAGCAACAAACTCCAGCATTGTGTAAAATATATTTTACACCATAACCAAAGGAGATTTATCTCAGAATGCTGGACTGACTTAACATTAAAAAGTCACTCATTATAATATACCATATTATGTGTGTGTGTGTGTGTGTGTGTGTGTGTGTGTGTGTGTAGAAACTAAATTATTATCTTGATAGATGCAGAATAAAGTTTGACAAAATCCAACGTCTTTTTATGATAAAAATACTCAACAAACTAGGAAAAAGAAAGTTTCCCTAAATGATGAAGAACATCTGTGAAATTTACTCAGCTAATATCATGTTTAATGAGGAAAGAGTGGATGCTTTCTCCCAAGATCAGGGAACAAGACATTGATATCCATTCTTGTCACTTCTATTCAGCATGGCGTTGGAGAGTCTACCCAGGGCAAATAGGAAAAGGAGGAAGTAAAACTATCTGTGTTTGTAAATGTCATGATCTTGTATATAGAAAATGCTAAGGAATACACTAAAAAATAGACCTAATACACAAGTACAGCCTATATCAATATGACAAATGAGTTGTATTTCTACACACTAGCAATGAACAATCTGAAAACGAAATAATGAAAACTCTTTAATTTACATTAGCATTAAAGTGATAAAAAACTTACAAATAAATTTAACAATAGGAGTATGACTTGTATACTGAACATTTTAAAACTTTGCCACAAATTAGAATAAAACCAAAGTTTATCAAAGATATTCCATGTTTATGAATTGGAGAGCTTAATATTATTTAGAGGGACATATTACCCAAATAGATTTACAGATTCAGTGCAAATGCTATTAAAATTTCTTCTGACTTTTTTTTGCAGAAATAGAGAAGCTGACCATCAAATTCATATGGACATGCAAGGGAGCCACATAATTAGGACAGTATTAAAAAAACAAGAACAGAATTGTATTAAACATATTTCCAAATCTGAAACTTACTACAGGCTAGAATTGAGAGTCCAGAAATTATTCCTTATAGTTATGGCCAATTAATTTTCAACAAGGGTTCCAAGACTATTCAATTGGGAAAGAATTGAACTGGAATGGCTCTAATAAATATTAAAAGAAAGCTTGGGATTAATTTTTGTTTTTACTTTTACTTAGGCAATCATTTTTAGATGCTAACACCAAAAGCATGAGTGAATCATTAGAAAAATGCTAATCAAAATCACAATCAGATACCACTTCATATCTAGAAGGGTGTGCAATCAGACACCTTGAGGAGGACAAGGAGAAATTGGGGCCCTCACACATTGCTGAGGAAGAGAAATGGTGTTGCCACTTTTAAAAGCAGTTTGACATTTTTCCCAGATTTTAAGCATAGAGTTGCAATATGACACAGTGATTCTCTACCTAGGTATATTCCCAAGAGAAATGAAAATATATACCAAAATACTCACACATAGGTTTTTATAACATTATTATATTACACAACAATAGTCAAAAAGCAGAATCAACACAAAAGTACCTTAACTGATGAATGAATAAACAAAATTTGTATCCATGCAATGGAATATTATTTGTCAAGAAAAAAGAAGAATAAAATATTGACATATGTTACAATATGTATGAATCGTGAAAACATTATGCAGTTTAAAATTTCCCAACATGAGAATTTGAAATAAAAAATGCTCTAAAATCTGGAACTTTTTGCACATTGATATGATGTCGTAAGTGGAAAGGTTAATATCTGACATCATGTGATGGGTCACAGTCAAAATTCAGGTACACAACACACAGTTTATTCTGCTCCTCAAGGAAAAAAATAAAATTAACTTTGAACTATGTATATAAGGTGCATGTGAAACATAAATAAATTTGTATTTAGACTTGGGTCTCATCCTCAAAATATTTTAATATGTATGTGCAAATACTAAAAAATCTGAAAAAAAATCCAAAATCTGAAATACTTCTGATCCCGAGCATTTTAGATAAGAAATTCTCAACCTGTACTAAGGAAAAGTAAAAAAACAAAGCAAAATGGAAAAAAAAGACACAAATGACCACATGTGATATGTCTTATTTATATCAATTATCCAGAATAGGCAGATTATAGAGACAGACAGTAGTTTAGTGGTTGTCTAGGGCTGCATAGCGGCTATGGGCTGCTGAAAAGGAGAGTGACTGCTCATGGGTGTTGGGTGATGAAAATGTTCTGAAATGCTGAAGTGATGGTTGTACGTCTCTATGAATATATAAAAACTAGTTGAAGCCGGGCTCGGTGGCTCAGCCTGTAATCCGCGCCTTTGGGAGGCTGAGGTCAGTGGATTGCC